>NW_027511840.1:0-20664 GCF_048772815.1 Callospermophilus lateralis
TGTGTTCACGGGGCTTCCAAACCAAACAATATAGGTAAGCCCTTCTCATAGGGAAGATGTTGCTAACATAGCAAGTAACTACCTTTTAACCCACAAGGTTTGACAACCATATTACAGGATATGAAAGACCCTCCAATATGCTTGTTCTTCCAACCATTGTTGGCAAAGACTTACAAAAGTCAATTCATTGCACAGAATGAGTGAGGTGGATCTCTGCTCTGCAGTCCAGAACAGGAGGTAAAAGATCCCCAAAGGGAGTTTAGACAGGGCTTTACATGACATAGCTGACAAAATCCTAAAAACAAGAGAAAACATAAATTCAGAGAGAACCATACTCACATAATCTCATTTGACAGAATCAAATTCATTAGAGGAACAGATGACCGAGGCAAATCTAAAGGGATTTAACTATAGTTTCTTTTTCTAAATTGTTATTAATGTCTCCCACAATTATAGAGTTCTGGATCTCCTCAGTTATTACTTTATCATTACCTTCAACCTACAATGCATGAGGCATACTGAATTTACCCTAGTCATGTACTTATCACTTATTTTTTTCTATAGAAATGCATATGAATATGAATATATTTTTCCCACATTTCTAAGATTCTACCCTGAAAATTTCTGTGACATCACTTTCCTGAAATGCATTTTTATTATTTCATGTCAGTTCATCTAAGTATTCCATATCATGTGTTGGAAAAGATGAGACCACCCTAAGGCCCTTCTTATTTGACTATTTATGAACTATAATTAAAGGTCAACCTCAGTACCTCCACAGAACTTATGTCTCATTCACCTTTCTCATTCATAGTGCTTTATTTTTAAGTAGGTAGCAGAAATTTTATTTTGAAGAAGAGTAGTGATTTAAAGCCATTCAGTGTACTTTAGAGGATCCCAAAAACCTATGTTTGTGGTTCTTAAACAACCTTACCACTGAAAGACCTGGATTATACTCCAGGTTGGACACTTATACTATGCTTCCAATGGAAATGGTTTCTTGGTTATGAATATTGTCTTTCCCTTTCTTCTATAGTCTTGGAAATGTGTAGATTGTGTGAAGTTTTAGAATCACTATTTTCAACACACTTAGCATGGACCCATTTGATAATAGAAGAAATCTATATTCTGAAAAAAAAGGCCCTTCACCAAGGCCTAAAGAAGTGATAAAATAGTCTCTGGAAAGAAATAACAGTCATCCATTAGATTATTTTTAAAAAATACTAAGAATAAGTTTAGTTAGTAATGCATTACTGTACTAGGAAAAGTGATATAAATGCAATTTCAATTTTTAAAGTTGTTTCTGATTACTACAAATAGAGTATAAAAAGCTGGTTACAAGGGCTGGAGTTGTGTCTCAGTGGTAGACTACTTTGCTAGCATGTGCAAAAGCACTGAGTTTGATTCTCAGCAATACATATAAATATTATTTGTTTTATTTTTTAAATACATGACAGCAGAATGCATCGTAATTCTTATTACACATATAGAACAAATTTTCATACCTCTGTTTGTATATAAAGTATGTTCACATCAATTCCTGTCTTCATATTTGTACTTTATTTTTTTAAAGAGAGAGAGAGAGAGAGAGAGAGAGAGAGAGAGAGACAGAGAATTTTAATACTTTTATTTTTTAGTGCTTGGCGGACACAACACCTTTGTTTGTATGTGGTGCTGAGGATCAAACCCTGGCCGCACGCATGCCAGGTGAGCGCACTACCACTTGAGCCACATCCCCAGCCCCATACATGTACTTTAGATAATAATGTCTATCACATTCCACAATTCTTGCTAATCTTTACTCAACACTCCTACACTGGCTACTTCACATAAACTGCCTCAGGGATTTAATGAAGTAATCAAAAAATTTTCTGCAGCCTATGCAGTTCTGTTGGAATGGCTATTATAAAAAACTAAAATTGTCATGCATGGTGGCATATGCCTGAAATTCTAGAAGCTATGGAAAATGAAACAGGTGAATTGTTAGTTCAAAGACAGCCTCATTAACATAACAAGGCTACAATCAACTTAATGAGAGCCTGTCTCAAAATATAACATAAAAAAGAATGTGGATGTATCTCAGTGATATGCAACTCTGGGTTCAATATTCAGCACCAAACCATACAAAACCAAGCAAATATCTCATAATTAATAGGGATTCCACAGTACACAAATATGTAAAAATGTTGGTGACATTTTTAAATACATTTAATAAATATATTTTAAATAAATTTAATAAATATCTTTTCTAAAAGGGTTAAGATTCTTTAAAAGCCCTAAACAAAAATGCACATAATCCACTAGTAATAACTTGGGGTAGAAGTGCAAGGTCGTACATGACTGTACTCCCAGTGGCTTAGGAGAATAAGAGGTAGAAAACTAGGGGTTTATTCTCAAGTTAAAGACCAGCCTCAAGAACTTGGCAACGTCCTAAGAAACCCAGTGAAACCCTCTCTCAAAAATCAATCAATAAATAAAAGTGTTGGAGATTGGGTATGTAGCACACTGGTAAAATTCCCTGGGGTTAATCTCCATTATTTAAATAAATAAAAAAATATAAATAATAATTCTTGGTAAAAAAAAATGCCATACAATCTGCTAATAATAACTCTGGGTATATATGTAAAAAATTTGGAATCCTTTTGCTAAATATATTGCCACACATCTATTTTTATTGTAACTTTATTCACAGTATCTAATAAAAAGAAACAAATGAAGTACCTTTTAGATAGAAAGTATATCATAAAATGCCTTCCAGTTGCAATGCATCCAATTAGTCCATCCCTTCAGAAGCTACATACTTAAAATTCAAACTGGTCCCTAGAATGCAAGACTCAGATAGTGGTGTTTTCTAAATACTCCAAAAAATTTGGAATCTCTGAGATCCTTGTTTCAGATATTCTAAAACTCAGAACTAGGTCATATGGGAAGTCAGAATGAGAACACAACACACAGTAAATTCTTTAATGGGGAATCTTAACTCAGACACTGTCATAACCAAAAGCAGTGTTGGAGATAAAAAATAGAATCTGTTTCACTATTATGTATTCAAATCAAATATATATTAGAAAAAAGTTAAGGCTACTGGTTAAAATCTACCTATAACAGGTATTAAAAATGTAGCAGGGGCTGGGTGTGTGGGTGCAAGCCTGTAATCCCAGTTGCTGAAGAGGCTGAGGAAGAGTTATCAAAAGTTCAAAACCAGCCTTAGCAGAATCGAGGTGCTAAAAAACTCAGTGAGATCCTCTCACAAAATAAAGTAAAAAACAAAACAAAACAAAAATCCTGGGGATTTGTCTTAGTAGTGAAGTGTTCGTGAGTTCAATCTCCAATATCCCCAATAAAAAATGTTCCAGGGGGCTAGGGCTGGAGCTCAGTGGAGCTCTTGTCTGACACATCTGAGACACTGGAATCAATTCTCAGCTCCAGATATAAGTAAATAAAACATAAGGTCTATCAACACCTTTATATATATAGTACCAAGATACTGACATGGACTTTGATCTAATTTGCCTGTACTTTAGCCCTTAAGATTGAAGTTGGCAAGGCATAATGGTGCATGCCTGTAATATCAGCTGTTTAAAAGACTGAGAAATAAAATTAATGAAGTCAAAACCAGTCTCATCAATGGTGAGGCACTAAGCAACTCAGTGCAACCCTGTCTCTAAGTAAAATACAAAATAGGGGTAGGAATGTGGCTCAGTGGTAGAGTGCTCCTCACTTCAATCCCTGGTCTCTCCCCCCAAAAAATGGGACTGAGTAAATAATTCAGCTTGCAGAGTGCTTGCCTTCTAAGAATGAGGCCCTGGGGTCAATCCACACTACAGAGAGTGAGTGAGAGAGAGAGAGAGAGAGAGAGAGAGAGAGAGAGAGAGAGAGAGAGAGAGAGAAGAGAGAGAGAGAGAGGGAGAGAGGGAGAGAGAGATTGAACTTGCATGTAATTTAAATTCAAGTTAGTCTCACTTCTATTTTTTCCTGCCACACCAGAATAAAAGCGTTTCTTTAAATGTTTGGAATGTTTCTGTGGGTTATTTATTTATTTATTTATTTATTTATTTATTATTTACTTATTTTTATTTGGTGCTGAGGATCGAACCCAGGACCTTGCATGTGATAGGTGAGTGCTCTATCACTGAGCCACAACCCCAGCCTCTTCTGTGGGTTATTTTAATGAAATGGTCTGACCATAAATAAGTAAATAAACAAATTAATTAATAAATAAATACACCCTCAATTGATGACCCATTACAGTTTTTAAAAAAATTTTAAATGGGACACATAAACCGCATTTAGGAGAGATTCACTCTTTTTAATGTCACCTGATATTATTCTGCTTTTTTCTCATGTAAAAATCTCAGAATGATAAATTAAAATCTTTTAAAAGTGCCCTCCAGTTCTTGAAGAAAAACATTATAAATGATGCATACATTTGAAATAAAACATGGGGAAATAATGATTAATAATGCTGAAAGTGGAATTTTTAGATAAACCAAAATTTCTCAGTTTTCCATGAATCTGGGTGCTTGTTTCATAAATTTTGAAGAAAAAAGATTATTTAAGCAAGAAGAAATAGAATGCCCACCATGTTGTATGAGGATTGATATCAGGAAAAAAATCATTTTTGTGTGCCATCTTAGAAGTTTACTGATGGTTTTGGGCAGAACATGGAGCATAATGCATTTAAAATAGGCTTTGGAAAAGGCATCCTGACTACCATATGGGTTCACTTTTATTCTTTCTGTGACCCATCCTTTTTCCTTCAAATTCAATAAGGAATCACTCTTGGGACAAAGGACTTTGTAGAAGGTGTTCCCACAAGTGGGATTCAAGGTCTTTTACTTTTGAAATAGGCCTTAATGGTGCTCATTAACATCTTTCAGTTAGCCACCAGGTGTCTTTGAGTGAGGCCCATTATCTGCATTACATGGTCATTATTAAACTAATTCTCTGTGAACAGAGAACCCTAGTTTTGGATATGTCAACAGAGAGCTAGAAAACTAGGGGCTTATTCTGAGACCTATGGAGAGATAAGCTGAAGTTCTGGATTTCAGGTTTTTGTTCTGGATTTGAGATACTGCTTCTGCTACATTTAAAAATCTCAGGACTCATGAAGAGAATGAGTTAAAAGCCAGCATCATCAAATGTGTGAGGCCCTAAGAACTTCAAAGTGACCCTGTTTCTAAATAAAAATATTAAAAAAGGATGGGAATGTGAATCAGTGGATGAACACCTCTGGGTTGAATTTCTGGTACCAAAAAGAAAACAACAAATAAACACGCACACACAAAAAAAATAATAAACAAACAAATAAACAAACCCTCATGAGTAACAAGCCCTAAAATCAGCAGCCTCTCTCATGCTTGAATACAACACATGAAGTTGTGGTTCTCTCCTGGTAATTATCTCAGTCTTCATTATGCATTCTGGAGACATGCTGGAATCATGGGACATGGAAGCCCACAAAGGGCTTTGGAAAAAAGCTGGAAACACCTTACAATTATGGAACAAAATGCCCAGGTTTTCAACTGCTGATCTAAGCCTCACTAGACTAGTCAGAGGGAGGTGAACGCTAAGTTACCACAGAGAGACCCTCTGGCCACAAGACTCTGGAGAGGACCATGAGGACTCCCTAGCCATGACTACCAGTTTCCACCATTGCCACTTCTGTCAGCTTTAAGCCACCTTCCTACCCAGTCTCAAGATAACAAGGCACACTTACCATTTCCTGGCTCTCAGGGTTCTCAGTGTTCTCCCTGTGATTTGTTTTCAGTTTCTGCATAGCACAGACACCTGGGCTTGGATCCAGGACAGAAGCCTACAAAAAGATTGAAAAAATGGTGGGCTCCAGACACCAAGGGAACAGAAGATTGTGGACACCCTCCCCCTCATCACTGGCTGCATGAGTGTTGGACAGTTCTCACCTAAGAGACTGATTGGTCAAGGCTTCATGCCCTGCCTCCAACCTGAGCCAAGTGGGCGCAGAATCAAAGGCTGAATGACAGGCTGCTCCATTGTCACTGTTAAAAGACTATAGATCAGGGCTGAGGATGTAGCTTAGTCAGTAGAGTGCTTGTTTTGCTGATTAAGGCCATGGATTCAATCCCTTGCACTACGCACACACACTCTCCTCCCCCCAAAAAAATAAGTAAAGGACTTTGGGGACTAGGGTTATGGATAAGAGGTAAAGCACTTCTCTAGCATGCGTGAGGTATTGGGTTGAACACCCAGCACTGCATTAAAAAGCCACCCAAGAGAGGATGTGGCTCAAATGGTACAGCACTCCCTGGCATGCGGCGGCCCAGTTTTGATCCTCAGCACACCATGTTGTGTCCTCCAAAAACTAAAAGTAAATATTAAAAAAAAGCCAACAAACAAACTACTAATGACATTTGCCAAGAATGAATGAGAACCAAATCTAGATGAATACTCTGACCTCTGTCTCTATATTCATGTGTAAATAAGCAAGAAGGTAAACTTCTCTGTGTCTAATCACTAAAATAAGATGATAGTGATTGTTTTCTTCAGTGGGAAGTGATTAAAAATCATTATTATGTATAAAGTACTTTAAATGTGAAAAATCTATTTTGGACATGTATAATGATTTTGGACATGTATAAAAATATTGTATAACTAACAATAATTTGTAATTTTATTATATAGTAGTAAATAAGAACCACAGAGATGCTATACCTATAAAGAACAGTCATTCTTTTCTTTTAATGAAAAAAAACATCACCATAGTTTGAACTTATAGTTATTATGAAGCTAGTCATACTTAAAATTCTTTCTCCATTCAGTATTACTATTTCAACAATGTTTGTTAGTTTATTTTCACAACATTATGGTGTTTCTTTTTTTTCTTTCTTTTTTTCTCTTTATTATTGGTTGTTCAAAACAATAAAAAGTTCTTGACATATCATATTTCATACATTAGATTCAAGTGGGTTATGAACTCTAATTTTTAGCCCAAATACAGATTGCAGAATCACATCGGTTACACATCCACATTTTTATACAATGCCATTAGTAACTGTTGTATTCTGCTACCTTTCCTATCCTCTACTATCCCCACTCCCCTCTTCTCTCTCTACCCCAGCTACTGTAATTTATTTCTCTCCTTGTTTTTTTCCAATTCCCCTCACAACCTGTTATATGTAATTTTGTAAAACAATAAGGGTCTCCTTGCATTTGCATGCAATTTTCCTTTTCTCTCCCTTTCCCTCCCACCTCATGTCTGTGTTTAATATTAATCTTTTCCTCCTCCTCTTCCTCCCTGCTCTGTTCTTAGTAGCTCTAATTATATCAAAGAAGACATTTGCATTTGATTTTTAGGGATTGGCTAGCTTCACTTAGCATAATCTTCTCTAATGCCATCCATTTCCCTGCAAATTCCATGATTTTGTCACTTTTTAGTGCTGAGTAATACTCCACTGTGTATAAATGCCACATTTTTTTATCCATTCATCTATTGAAGGGAATCTGGGTTGGTTCCACAGTCCAGGTATTGTGAATTGTGCTGCTATGAACATTGATGTGGCAGTATCCCTGTAGTATGCTATTTTAAGTTCTTCAGGGAATAGTCCAAGAAGGGCAATAGCTGGGTGAAATGGTGATTTGACCCAGATTTTTTCAATCAAAAATTCTAAAGTATAAATCATCTACTATGACTGTTTAGCCTAAAGCAAGATACTCATTGAATACAGTATAAGAAGAAAGCCATAATTTTGTCAGAAAGACAACACTTGTAAATTCAGGTACTATCTATAGTTACTGGCTTGGTTAGGTATCTAATTGTTACTATCTATAGAAACCAATCAATTGAACAAAAGTTTCAGGCAATTAATACCTGAGTAAAATAGTGCTTTTGTTTATGTAGTAATACTAAGTTTATATATCTTTCTTTTCTAACAAGCTGAACATAGCATCAAAACCCCAATCTCTCAATATACAGGAATTTAACCAAGACTTTTTACTGAACAACCAATTTATTCAGTTAAGTGAGTTTAGTGATTGCTGTCTGAGCCAAAATGTTTTTTCTCTGCATGCAAATCTGGGTCAGCTTCATGTAACATAAGGTCAAATGATTATAGGAATCCTCAAAGTTCAGCACTGCAGAGAAACAGCATGAATAATTTTCTTTCAAAAATGTTAAAAACTGATGTTACCAATCTACCATTGCATTTATTGAAAATCACAATGTTTTACCCAGGAGACATCTAATTTTCTGCACCACAACTCTCTTTAAAAGGCTCCAGTGTAAATTCATTGCAGAATGTATTTCTAGGTAAATAAATAATTTGACCCATGTATGGAATTTTTGAATAGATGCCAATTAAACAGGAGAGAAGAGCTGAAAAAATAAATTGTCATTTTAATTTTAAAGTAGTTGATCTTGAGCTATTACCATTGACAGTAGTTAGAGAGTCGGGCCATTTCTCTATTGAGGGCTCTTAATTTGTGAAAATAGTATCATACTATCAGCACAGTAGAAAACACCTCTTTTGAATTCTCTAAGGCAAAAAATGTATCATTTTCTCAAGTTTCTTTGAGTGAATAATTGTCTCAAAAAAATTTCTACTCTAAAATAGTGCTATTATATAGTCTTGCTCAATCCACTGTTTTCTCAATAGACTGAAAACCATTACACATTGTTAGCAGTCTTACTTCAAAATTCCTTTGGTGGTATTCCTGAAAAATATGAATACTGAGACCTTTTACTTCCTACAGGGAAATCCTCTTCCATCATCTTATAATCCTAATAAAGAGTGGAAAGAAGTATCTTGTTTTTCAAGTTTTTATACCTATATATGTTTGTATACAATTATATATAAAATTCTTTAAAGTAAATTATATATATATATATATATATATATATATATATATATATATATACCCACACATTGCCTACATAAAAATTACTTTAGGGATAATACGTTTAATATACCTGGAGAATTTAACTGCAATGTGGTCTCTTGTACATGAATTCATGTAGCTGGTTTCAGTGTTACACGCCAGAGTCTTGGGATGCTGAGGCAGGATGATTGTGAGTTCAAAGCCAGCCTCAGCAATTTAGCGAGTCCCTCAGCAACTGAACTCAGTGATATCCTGTTTCTAAATAAAATACAAAAAAAGGGCTGAGTATGTGGATCAGTGGTTAAGCATCACTGGGTCCAATCCTTGGTACCAAAATAAATAAATAAATAAATAAATAAATAAATAAATAAGGAATGCATTTCTGCAATCATGTAGGCATGCATAATGAATAAGTACATGGATTCAAGTTTAAACAAAAATATACATGGTAAAATTTTACTAAACTCCAATAGTTGGTAAAAAAAAATTAAAGAAACTAAGTGTTAAAATACTTACATATTTACTGGAATACCATGAACTATTATCAATTATGTTGTAAACATTGACAACATGAACATTTAATAAACTATAATGTTATCAGAAAAAAATATTTTTTAAACATTACACTTAACTTTATCACTTGCTATATAATCACAGGGAGGCATTATTTAATCTTAATGCCTTCACATTTTAGGGTCTAAGTTTTAGATAGAAGAAGACCATCACTAGTCTTTGCTATGTGGGCCTACAGATACCTAATGTTAAAAAATCTACAGAATTTACAGTTATTAAATGAATTAATTTGGGAGTATTATGACTATGGGTAATTAATTTTTTTTTGATTTACCTTTTTTTATAGACTTCACAGGATGTTCTACTTTTGTAATAAGAATATTCCCTTTCAAAAAAAATTTTAAAACAATTAAAAGTAAATTAAGACTTGGAATAGATTTAGTTTTTAGTAATCAAAAAAAAAAACTTTGGGGCTCAGAAGGGAATATAGTACATGGGTTGAAAGTTTGCATTTTAGAGTTATGCTTTTCTGAGTCTCAATTCTATCTCTGCCTCTACTACTTAACAAGGAACACAGCTCTCTAGACAATGGTGTTGTAAACCTCAAATACAATAGTGCTTGCAAGGTACTTGGCACTCATAGTTAGTTTCAAAGGATAGTTGCCTTTATTATTACCTTAAAATCTAATTTTAATAAAATGAACAACCTATAAACTATTAGGCATTTCACACTTTGTACTCTTTTTGACAATAAAATATTTCTAAACCTTTAACTCATACTTGGACCTGGGCAAATACTCACTCAATTTATGTTGTATTTTCCACTTAACATATTATTCTAGGGTAGTGAAAAAGGCAACCAGTTCTCATGGCAATGACAAACATGTCTACCTGGAAGTCATCTTTGATACTGGAAACTTGAAACTACTCATTCCTTTAAATAAGAAACACAACCCTTCATTTGAAATACAAGTTATACTATACTCACAAACATATGGACAAAAGTGTTAGGGAATAATTGGTTGTGGTTGTTTTTCCTTTTCTGTGAAGGTGAGGATTAAACCCAAGGCCTTACAATTGCTATGCAAGTGCTCTACCACTGAGGTATACTCCCAGTCCCAAATATATGTATTGCATACAATCTCTTTAAAAAATCTGTTATGTACGTCATTAGTAACAAAATATGCTTATTACAAGATGAATTTTTTTTTTAGAGTAGAAATTGGAAATTTATAAAAGGACAGCAGAAAAGACTTCTCCCAGAGAAAGAAGGGGACCCAAAAGGTGGGAATCCGTGGAAGGGCTGTTCTTTCCACTTTTTATAGTTTTGGTGATGGAATATAGGTTGAAGGGGTTAGGACACAGGTGGGCCCAATTATCACCTTTTGGGATGGGCTTATCATTTCTCTAGGATGGGCTATCTCCGAATCTGTTGGGGGCTGTTTCCTGAGCTCCATTAACATTTCTTTGAGGTGGACTTTGGCCTAGGGCCTTTTCAGGACTTCATTAACATTCCATGAATTGTCCTGCATTTTCCCTGAGTCATTCCCAGCATGGCCTTCATTTTAGATTTCACTGGATATTAGACCCGATTTACCTAACTACACTGACTACCTAACTTTAAATCTTGCTTCATTCCCCCCTCTAATTTGGGAACTCCTTACTGGTGTAAGCAAGGGGGGCGAAGAAAATCTCTCTGGCCTCTTCAGGCTGAAAAGGGACGGTGTGGGGCAAGCAGTTTGGAATCTCCCTTTAAAAATTGGGTCTATCGAGTGGGTCCATGATAGAAGACTGATTGAGAAGTAATAGACTGGAAGGCCATTTGAGTGATGGGTGGTCTACAAGAGAAACAAGAATTCATTAGTACTGGAACCAGATTGATGCAGCAATAAATCCCATAGCACAGGAATATGCCAATGCGTATGATGGCAAAGACAAAGACTAACAATGTTTTCCACCAGGAACTACCAAGAACCAGGAGCTAAGATATTGTTTCCATGACAAAGTTGCTGAGGACATGGCTTCTATCTGAGCATGTAAATCTTCAAGGATATTCGTCACATTGCCAGAATTGTCAGGGGTGTAAACACAACATTTAACTTTTAGGGTTACAGATGTCCTTTTCCTTAAGATACAGTTTAATATCTTAATGTCATCTGAGCTTGCAAAATCCTTTTACTAGTATGACCTCTGTGTCTAATAGAGAAATATTTAATTCTGTTACTTAGGGCTGGATAACCATACTAGCAAACATTAAGCCTACCTGCTTAGGTTAGAAATAAAGGGATTGAACTAAAAACTACTCTGGCAGTTTCTTCTGATAGATATCAGGCATTCCTGTCTGAGAATCTCTTTTGAAGCTTCCTGTTTACTTATTTATAGAAGTAACATTTAACTATTATTTTATTTAAAATGCCCAGGAATAGCTGTGTTTTGGCTTTGACTGTCTTTGCTAGTGTTTAAGATGAAGCAAGTCAAACTGACTTTTGTTTCTATCTATTGTTAACAGTCAGCTGAGTTTCCTTGAGAATCTTCAGGAACTTGCAGCAGCTTCTCAGATCTGCTAGTGCCATTTGTGCTAGGATGGGTCCAGCCCTTGCTTGACCATGTGGCTTCCCTCGGAAGCATCAGGGATGTCTCCATTTTCTGATGACCCTCCTCTTCACAGCAAATGCACTGATTGGCTTTCTGTCCTCCATTGGTCTCATTAATCTCCCTGATCGGGAGGTTATGTGGCCTAGAGTTGCAAATCTCTCTGGAAAAGTCCCCTATCCCCTGACTCAGACTGACTCAGAGGGCAAGAGCCAAATTTTTAATTTTAAAACTTAATCTTTTCTTAGTTCAATATTTATTTCCAGATAATCATATGAATAAATAAATCATGTATGCTAATTTTACGATATGCAATGTAAATAAATTGAATCATCTTCCAGAATAATTAAGATAAAATCCCTTTGCATAATAGCAATTTTTACCATCCAAATATCTAAAATAATAGCTTTCTTCATTTTCATACCTCTTAGTTAATAAGTAAGCTCATGTGTTTTAAAATAATACTTAACCTTACTGATTGAATATAAGTCAAGGAAAAGTAGGATCTTTTAATTTGGCAATAGGAAGGAAACATTTAAAATTTAAAGGAAATTAAGCTTTTTAAAGTATTTCTTCAAAATTTCCCAAAATCAATATTACATAAGGTAAAATTTTTATCTTTCTGTTCTCCAAAAAATACTAGTTCATTCGTAGTTGCATTATACCCTAAAACAAAATCCTGATTCAATGAAATATGTATTTTTATCTTTAAGGGTTCTAAAATGGTAAGATATTTCTTACTGTTCATATAACTGGAAATATAATAATTATGCTTAAACATTTTCACTTTAGATTCTAGATTATAATATCTTGTATTTTCAAAAACTCTCCTAGTAATTGAATTTCTACATTTATCTCAGTTTTTAAATACACATATTAATTAGTAATTCATACTTTAATATGTAGCATGTTATAATGAATTAAATGCTTAAAAATTACAAGACAATGATAATGAGGGTATTTTAAATGTTATAAGATTAGTATCTCCCATTTAAATTGCTTTGCTACATAATTTAACAAATGGAATTGCAGACTCAATATAGCAGAGTGAATCTGTGGTACCTCATCATGCACAGATTTTTCTAGCTTCATAAATGACATTATGATCTTGGATTTGGATTTCACCTTTCTGTATGCTAAAGAACTACATCTTGGGTTAACTGAATCTATTTCACACGACTGTTGGAAAAAAAAATTTCAAAGTGGCTTTATAGAAATATACTAGACAAATTTAAGATATAATCTATTAGAACTTAATTTTCTTTATTTCACAATGTTACATTACTGGAACTCATGTGCCAAAATGCCCCAAGACAATTGATACAAATCCACTGAGAATATGACATTCAGAGAACTGTAATTACTGGTTAGTAATTCAATTTTCCTACGAGGAAAATACTGAATCACTTGCTCTCCCAGAAAAAGAGAAAGGAAAAAAAAGTTTTAAATGAAACTTGAATATGTATCTTGGACATTTTACAAAGTAGTTCATATTTTTTGGTTGTAATTTCTTCATGGATATGAACTTGATCTTAAGAGATAATATCCCTTATGAGCTCATCACATTTATTTCTTTCCTAAGACATACAAAAACAGAATCACTTAAATATTTAAATTCTTAATTTTTTTTTACTCTTAGAAATATGTCACTACAAAGAAGCACATATTAAGCTGCATACCCTTATGTACATATTATATCAATATGAAAAAGCATTTATTTTTCTTTTGCAAATTTATTATGTAAAGCCTAAAACAAAACAGCATTAAATATTTTTTTACAATAACTCAGGACCTTTCCTTAAGTGTATTCTTAAGTTCTTAAAAATTTCTTAAATCATTATTTATCTTTAAAGATTTGTGAATATACTTAGCTATAATTAGAGAAGAATTTAATTTTGCTATATAAAGTTTATGGAAATAATATCATCTCATGGGAAGGCTGGAATATTTTAATCTCTGTCTGACTTTTGTTGTGTGTTTTCTGCATCTGCAAAGGTAAATATAACTCAATAGTTCTTGTTTTATAAGCTAGCCATAAATTTGTAAAATTGGAGAGACCATTAAGTGTATTTCATACAAAAAAAAATAGTTTTAGATCCCTACATATTCTGGACCCTTTATCATGTAGTTTTTGTACTTTGGACTTTTCAGATATTGTCTATTCCATATGATTGTTCAGTCAAGTGTGAAACTTCTTTGAAATTCAAGGTATTACATGATTTCTTCTATATAAAATATTTTCTTTAGAAAATTTTACATACCCTTATCAAGTCTGAAACCAAGGTTGTAATTTTAAAATGGGAATGAATACTTTATGTTGAATTTATTATCCCACAAGAATAATAATGCATAAATATCATGTTTAAACAATCATGGATAAACCTTCTCTGATGGCAAATCTTAATGTGTCTACTCATTGGGAGCACACTCTCTTTCATGTAAGAAACAATAGAGCAAATGCAGAGATTTTCCTATACAAATCGAGACATGCCAGATTGAACTGTGAGGAAGTCTCAGGAGATGTCTTCCTAAAATATCATCTGTCAAGAAACTTTAGTTTTAAAGACTGGAATTGAAAGATCTCAGACCCACCCGTGAGGAATTCATGTTTACATACATCTGTGCCTGACAGTTGGCTGGGTGTAAGAGCCAGAATTCAAGATAGGCCCAAAGAGGAGCAGATTCATATTTCTGAAATCTCCTCTCTCCTTGACAGAAAAATATTTAACTGTAACTTGATATTGTCTATAATGTCATTTCCATATACCTTTTGAAAAAGATACCACCAGAAAACAACTAAACATTCGATAATACATTTCTCTGTTTTTTTGCAACAAGGTGAATTCACCTTCCCATGGCTTTCTCAAGATCATAAATAAGAAGCACTGCATGAGAATATACAAAGAAAGCAAAGTAAACTAAGGACAAGATGAATTTCCTGTCTATTTTCTTCATGGTGGTAATTTCTTAAAATATAATAATGGAATTGTTTAGTTTCATCTTTAAGTATTGAAATTGATGAAAAGAATTTGACAACACATAAAAATATGTAAGCTAGTATGTGACTAGAGATTGCCATGTAAACTAAATGAAATGATTAAATGTAAAAATGAAAATGTAACAGGACTTATATAGTCTTTGTGTTTTAACAAATTACAATTTTCATTTTGGGTATATGTGGATATTATTGTACGTGTACCTTAAAAACACATTAATTTTCTGAGGGCAGACCATTAATTGGGTCCAATTCACTCTTAACATGAATTGTAAACTCTCTATTATTCAATCTTCCCTCAGTCTGATAGTTGTGAACTCCCAGGTTATCATGAGTATGGCTAAGATGCACTGTGCAGTGCTCATTCAACAATTTGCTGCTGTGGTGCTTGAGTTCCTGTGGTTCTTGATGCCTGAGGTAGTTTTTATTCTTTTGCCCAGCTTACATTCCATACTTTCTTCAAAGTTTTAGAGAAGTATTTCAATGCCATCTAGAAACTATCTATTTTCTTAGTAATGAACCCCAACAACACATTGCAGTAATACGTTAAATTTATAAATCCTTCAAAGCTTTTAGTAAGTCTTTCTAAGAAGGACTGGAGATTTGTAAACTCACAGAAATGCAATAATGTATTATTGATTTTTGTTAATGATATGCTCATACTGATTACAAATTTCATAGTGTTATAATTGAATATGACATGTAGTAACAATACAGTTACATAGAAAATGACAAGTAAATCAGTACTATGTATAACTATTTCTAATATACATGGCAAGTTTCAGGCTACATTTATTTGAATTTGCATTTGTCTATCCAATAGATAACCAAATTGTTTTTTAAGGCTTTGTGTGTATGTGTGTATGTGTGATGTGTGAATGTGTGATGTGTGTATGTGTGTGTGTGTGTGTGTGTGTATATATATATATATATATATATATATATATATATATATATATTTAAAAATATTTCTATATACTCTCACACTCACACTCTAAATAATATTACATAATATTATTGTGGTAATATTTGCTTACAAATGAATAATTAACAACACATATGATTTATATCAGAATATATTCTTGAAAATGTTCTGTAAAATATTTTAGCTGGATAATTTAAGTGTATAAGCAAAGCTGAAATTTAAAATTTAAATTCCAGGTAAGATTATGATGCAGTAATTTAAAAAAAAATACTATGTTAACAAAAAATATAAAATGGCCCAGGAATTTTTAATGATTTGTGTGCAGACCTTTGTAGTTAACCTCAGAAACACAAATCTGAGCTAGATGTTTTTAAATAGCAGATGATTATTAACCAACTTAAAAGTCTAATGGAAATTTGTTCATAATTGTCTATTATTTAAAAGCAGTGCTCTTCATAGTTTGAATCTGGTGCCACCAGAATCATTACACTAGGAAAAATACTAACAAGCATAAGCTTCTTCTAACCTATAGATATTTTCTGACATGTTGCTCACCATCTCTAGCAGTCAGAGAAATGCAAAGCAAAACCACCCTAAGATTGGCAGCCATTAGGAAGTCAAACAACAACAGGTGCTGGCGAGGATGTGGGGAAAAGGGTACTCTTGTACATTGCTGGTGGGACTGCAAATTGGTGCGGCCAATTTGGAAAGCAGTATGGAGATTCCTGGGAAAGCTGGGAATGGAATCACCATTTGACCCAGGTATTGCCCTTCTCGGACTATACCCTGAAGACCTTAAAAGAGCATACTACAGGGATACTGCCACATCGATGTTCATAGCAGCACAATTCACAATAGCTAGACTGTGGAACCAACCCAGATGCCCTTCAATAGATGAATGGATAAAAAAAATGTGGCATTTATGCACAATGGAGTATTATGCAGCACTAAAAAATGACAAAATCATGGAATTTGCAGGGAAATGGATGGCATTAGAGCAGATTATGCTAAGTGAAACTAGCCAATCCCTAAAAAACAAATGCCAAATGTCTTCTTTGATATAATGAGAACAACTAAGAACAGAGCAGGGAGGAAGAGCAGGAGAAAAAGATTAACATTAAACAGAGACATGAGGTCGGAGGGAAAGGGAGAGAAAAGGGAAATTGCATGCAAATGCAAGGAGACCCTCATTGTTATACAAAATTACATATAAGAGGTTGTGAGGAAAATGGGGAAAAAACTTATTCTAACCTATAGATATTTTATGACATGTTGCTAGTATAAACATGGTGGTTACTTATTGCATGAAGATCAGAAAAAATTGGCAACCACTTTACATTAACAGTTATTATTATTTGCAAAAAGTCAAACACAAATGTCAATACACACATATATTCTGTAATAAAATTTCTTGGATCTTACATTTATTTTTATTTTATTTATAATGACATTTATTTTAACATCTTCTATAAATCAGGCAACTGTAAGAACCACTTACCCCCTCGCACGTATGAAAACACTTGCCTGTTAACTGCTAAATACCTGGCACTTAGAATGTACCTCATTCATTTAATGAGCTCAAAAATAACCTTTGCAAGAAATAACTGGTGGGGCTATGGTATTCAGTGATAGGGTTTTATTCCTCAGCACCAGATTAAAAGAAATAAATAAAAGAAAGGTATTGTGCACATCTGTAACTAAAAATATTTTTAAAAAATAACTGATGATTACATTATAACAGTACTTTTCAACTTTATTTTGTTCAACAAACTGAGTTAGCATGCCCTTATCAACCTTCCTGCCTATATCAATATAGTGTTTCACAGATAAACTTTCACTTCTCACATGAAGTTTCAGAAGGAAAATGCATCCTATTCCCTGGTTCCTACACTCATTGACTTTTTTTTTCTTCACTAAATCTAAAATTACTGCCAATATAAGTTTTAGAAAGCCACATGAACCCTGAGAACTGAAATTGTAGCAGTCTTGAACTCAGACAGTTAGCATGAAAACCAAAGAAGGCACTGACCTCTTGGTGGACTCCCCAGAAGCACCCAGTTAGGAAAAATGAGCTCTGCTTGACATCACTGCCCATCCAGTGTTTCTAGCTAAGTTCTTGAAACCTTCTACTCAATGCATTTTCCTTCAGTTCTAAAGCAAACATTCAAAACTTGAATAAATTAAAATTTACCTCAGCAAAATGATTCAATAACTTCCATGATATAAAATGTTTTCTTCTTTAAATAAAGTGATCAATATTAGAAAATGGGAGGGAGAGTATAGTGTGCATAACAGAATGAAGACAAATAGAACGAATGTGTTCTCTATATATTATATTTGATTTTTTTTTTAAAAAATGGTTCTATCAATACTCAGATCTGTCCTGAAGGTTTGCAAGCTCACTTTGACACTGAGATAGCCCTAGTCCACAGAGAAGAAAAACTGTCTAATAAGTTAAGGTGAATGTCAGAGATGCAGTATAAATCATACCATCATTTTCATTTTAATTCAGGACAAAAGTAATATTTATTTTCTCTGTGTCCCATAGATGCAATACTCTTGCAATTATTAAGTTCCTTGGATGATTATATAATTCCTCAGAGTCGTATTCCTACATGGGAAAACTAATTATTGCATAAATGTCAATTATTTGAGAATTAATTTATAAGAGTTGTGCAAGATTGGAGAATATAACAATTGAGATTTTTTAGGTTTTATTTTATTTCTGATTGATATAATAGGATGTTTAAACACTTGT
The DNA here is from genome assembly GCF_048772815.1 of Callospermophilus lateralis. NCBI lineage: Eukaryota > Metazoa > Chordata > Mammalia > Rodentia > Sciuridae > Callospermophilus > Callospermophilus lateralis. Next base: position 18,637 of record NW_027511840.1, read on the forward strand.
ATACATTGTATAATCATACATTCACGGTAAACAACAAATCCTTCTTAAATATTTATCATTTCTTAAAGTAAGAACCTTCCGAATTCTCCCTTCAATTCTTTATACATTATTGCTAAGTCACTCTACTTTACAATAAAACTCCAGAAATTATTCCTTCTAACTATAAAACTATTCCCATTGACAACTTCCCTACCCCTTCTAAATCTTGCCTAACCACTCTTCTACTCTCAACTTTTAGGAGATCAACAGGTTTAGAGTTTATTGTTTTTCACTGAGTCTTTTTACTGAAAGTAATGCTTTTACATTTTATTTGAAATAGAGATAATAGATAATAAATCTTGAGAGCTTCAGAATTAGATCATTTAAATAAACAACTCATTTTGAAAACCTAAAAAATGGGAAACAAACAAATAATCTTAGAGAAGATATTACTTTAGATGTGGATACAAATGTGCATGTCCAAGTGTGTACACATGTTCATGTACACAGTAAAAAAAAAATTGCAGGGGCTGGGTTGTGGCCAGTGGTAGTATGCTTGCCTAGCACATATGAGGCACTGGGTTCAGACCTGAGCACCACATAAAAATACATAAAACAAAGGCATTTTGTCCAACTACAACTAAAAAATATTTAAAATAAATACATGAATAAATACATAAATAAATAAAGAGAATTGCAATTCAATACAAAGAAGAGGATTTTTTCAATGAACAAATTTGCTTCTTTTGAAAATCAAATTGGATCTTGATAACATACCATATTTAATGCCAGATGGATTCAACATTTTTGGGGGGTCACCCCACCAGCTGTGATTACAGGTGTGTGTCACTGCATCCGGAAGACTCAACACTTAGATGACAAAATTAGAATGAAAGAAGTGAAATCAAAGAGAAAGATGTGAATAACTAACATTGGAATAACTAATTTTGCAATTGAGAAGAAGGTTGTAAGACTAGGAATAGAGGAGAAATTCACAAGTTTATTATATTTTGCAATATAAATAATGAAACATTAGAATCACTGAACAGACTCATATGGAATAAAAGAAATAAAAAATAGATAATATCATATATATATATATATGATATTATCTATAACTTTTCCATATATACAATCTATAAATAAATAAATATTTTATATAAATTTATATTTGCATGTGTATGTATGTATATATATATATATATATATATATATATATATATATATATATATATATATATATATATATATCTTACTAATTTGCTTAGGGCCTTACTAAGTCTCTAAGCCTGGCTTTGAACTTGTGATTATTCTGCTTCACCCTCCTGAGCCACTGAGTAAAACAAGTTAAACTGATATAAGAATTTTCACTTCCTAAACTTTCTGAAGAAAAATTTGCCAAAATTTTGGAGTATGTGTGTACTTTTATTAAACTGTATACTTTTGATCTAGTAATTCCAATTTCAATCATTCTTGATATTCAGGTTAAATATTTATATAAAAATGTGTTCTATAATTTTATTTGTATGAATTATAAATAATAATCTATTGATTAATATCTTACACGTTATTACTATGATAGTATACGGTAAAATAGTTTCAAAATATTTTTGAAGATTATTGATCTGCAGAGACATTAGATTACAAATGCTCAAGTTAAAAACGTATAAAATATGTTCATTGGGAGTTTGCTCATATATAGACATATAAGCATATAAGTTTAAATTCACACTATTTTTGTATTTAAACAGAAGTCTTCATAAACACACCTTACATACAGATGTATGATAAAACACTAAAATACAAGCCATGTTAAACTTAAAATACAGGTGAATTTATTATCATATTAATGGTTTTTGTTTTTCAAAATGCTAATTGAAGGATATTTAAAAACTTCTTCACTTTTTAATAAAAGTATTGTTGGAAGACTATATGATAGAGATTGTCTAAGTAATTCTTCCATGATGAATTGAATATACGTTGTAGGCTATGTATGAAAATGGGTTGTCTCTCTGAACGCATGAAGGAATTTAATTACAAAAATCTTAT
>NW_027511841.1:0-20659 GCF_048772815.1 Callospermophilus lateralis
ATTTCAGCAAACTAGCAGTTTTTTGGAAGCTTGGCAACCCCTTTCAAACGAAAGTGTTCTTCGCCAGTCTCTGCATGGGGTACTTCAAGAGGAAACAAACCATAGAGATAGAACTTAGAACTACTTCATTTTGTCAAGTTTCACGGAGCTAGCACAAACCGTGTTTGATTTAGAGTTTCAAACACATCTATCTATATAGCAGAAAACAGAGTGAAACCGAAAAATTCAAACTGTTACTGGAAACGAACGCTTGAACCTAGAAGAGTGAAAGTTGGGCAGCCAAGTGGGATTAGTGAACTGATCATTACCACCAAGTATCATCAATATTTGGTGAAAAATGTTTGCTGAGATTTCAGCAAACGAGTAGTTTTTTGGCAGCTTGGCAACCCCTTTCAAACGAAAGTGTTCTTCGCCAGTCTCTGCATGGGGTACTTCAAGAGGAAACAAACCATAGAGATACAACTTAGAACTACTTCATTTTGTCAAGTTTCACGGAGCTAGCACAAACCGTGTTTGATTTAGAGTTTCAAACACATCTATCTATATAGCAGAAAACAGAGTGAAACCTAAAAATTCAAACTGTTACTGGAAACGAACGCTTGAACCTAGAAGATTGAAAGTTGGGCAGCCAAGTAAGATTAGTGAACTGATCATTACCACCAAGTATCATGAAGATTTGGTGAAAAAATGTTTGCTGAGATTTCAGCAAACTAGTAGTTTTTTGGAAGCTTGGCAACCCCTTTAAAACGAAAGTGTTTTTCGCCAGTCTCTGCATGGGGTACTTCAAGAGGAAACAAACCATAGAGATAGAACTTAGAACTACTTCATTTGGTCAAGTTTCAAGGAGCTAGCACAAACCGTGTTTGATTTAGAGTTTCAAACACATCTATCTATATAGCAGAAAACAGAGTGAAACCTAAAAATTCAAAGTGTTACTGGAAACGAACGCTTGAACCTAGAAGAGTGAAAATTGGGCAGCCAAGTGGGCTTAGTGAACTGATCATTACCACCAAGTATCATCAAGATTTGGTGAAAAAATGTTTGCTGAGATTTCAGCAAACTAGTAGTTTTTTGGAAGCTTGGCAACCCCTTTCAAACGAAAGTGTTCTTTGCCAGTCTCTGCATGGGGTACTTCAAGAGGAAACAAACCATAGAGATAGAACTTAGAACTACTTCATTTTGTCAAGTTTCACGGAGCTAGCACAAACCGTGTTTGATTTAGAGTTTCAAACACATCTATCTATATAGCAGAAAACAGAGTGAAACCTAAAAATTCAAACTGTTACTGGAAACGAACGCTTGAACCTAGAAGATTGAAAGTTGGGCAGCCAAGTGGGATTAGTGAACTGATCATTACCACCAAGTATCATCAAGATTTGGTGAAAAAATGGTTGCTGAGATTTCAGCAAACTAGTAGTTTTTTGGAAGCTTTTCAACCCCTTTCAAACGAAAGTGTTCTTTGCCAGTCTCTGCATGGGGTACTTCAAGAGGAAACAAACCATAGAGATAGAACTTAGAACTACTTCATTTTGTCAAGTTTCACGGAGCTAGCACAAACCGTGTTTGATTTAGAGTTTCAAACACATCTATCTATATAGCAGAAAACAGAGTGAAACCTAAAAATTCAAACTGTTACTGGAAACGAACGCTTGAACCTAGAAGATTGAAAGTTGGGCAGCCAAGTGGGATTAGTGAACTGATCATTACCACCAAGTATCATCAAGATTTGGTGAAAAAATGTTTGCTGAGATTTCAGCAAACTAGTAGTTTTTGGGAAGCTTGGCAACCCCTTTAAAACGAAAGTGTTTTTCGCCAGTCTCTGCATGGGGTACTTCAGGAGGAAACAAACCATAGAGATTGAACTTAGAACTACTTCATTTGGTCAAGTTTCAAGGAGCTAGCACAAACCGTGTTTGATTTAGAGTTTCAAACACATCTATCTATATCGCAGAAAACAGAGTGAAACCTAAAAATTCATAGTGTTACTGGAAACGAACGCTTGAACCTAGAAGAGTGAAAATTGGGCAGCCAAGTGGGATTAGTGAACTGATCATTACCACCAAGTATCATCAAGATTTGGTGAAAAAATGGTTGCTGAGATTTCAGCAAAGTAGTAGTTTTTTGGAAGCTTGGCAACCCCTTTTAAACGAAAGTGTTCTTTGCCAGTCTCTGCATGGGGTACTTCAAGAGGAAACAAACCATAGAGATAGAACTTAGAACTACTTCATTTTGTCAAGTTTCACGGAGCTACCACAAACCGTGTTTGATTTAGAGTTTCAAACACATCTATCTATATAGCAGAAAACAGAGTGAAACCTAAAAATTCAAAGTGTTACTGGAAACGAACGCTTGAACCTAGAAGATTGAAAGTTGGGCAGCCAAGTGGGATTAGTGAACTGATCATTACCACCAAGTATCATCAAGATTTGGTGAAAAATTTTTGCTGAGATTTCAGCAAACGAGTAGTTTTTTGGCAGCTTGGCAACCCCTTTCAAACGAAAGTGTTCTTCGCCAGTCTCTGCATGGGGTACTTCAAGAGGAAACAAACCATAGAGATACAACTTAGAACTACTTCATTTTGTCAAGTTTCACGGAGCTAGCACAAACCGTGTTTGATTTAGAGTTTCAAACACATCTATCTATATAGCAGAAAACAGAGTGAAACCTAAAAATTCAAACTGTTACTGGAAACGAACGCTTGAACCTAGAAGATTGAAAGTTGGGCAGCCAAGTGGGATTAGTGAACTGATCATTACCACCAAGTATCATCAAGATTTGGTGAAAAAATGTTTGCTGAGATTTCAGCAAACTAGTAGTTTTTTGGAAGCTTGGCAACCCCTTTAAAACGAAAGTGTTTTTCGCCAGTCTCTGCATGGGGTACTTCAAGAGGAAACAAACCATAGAGATAGAACTTAGAACTACTTCATTTGGTCAAGTTTCACGGAGCTAGCACAAACCGTGTTTGATTTAGAGTTTCAAACACATCTATCTATATAGCAGAAAACAGAGTGAAACCTAAAAATTCAAAGTGTTACTGGAAACGAACGCTTGAACCTAGAAGAGTGAAAATTGGGCAGCCAAGTGGGCTTAGTGAACTGATCATTACCACCAAGTATCATCAAGATTTGGTGAAAAAATGGTTGCTGAGATTTCAGCAAACTAGCAGTTTTTTGGAAGCTTGGCAACCCCTTTCAAACGAAAGTGTTCTTTGCCAGTCTCTGCATGGGGTACTTCAAGAGGAAACAAACCATAGAGATAGAACTTAGAACTACTTCATTTTGTCAAGTTTCACGGAGCTAGCACAAACCGTGTTTGATTTAGAGTTTCAAACACATCTATCTATATAGCAGAAAACAGAGTGAAACCTAAAAATTCAAACTGTTACTGGAAACGAACGCTTGAACCTAGAAGATTGAAAGTTGGGCAGCCAAGTGGGATTAGTGAACTGATCATTACCACCAAGTATCATCAATATTTGGTGAAAAATGTTTGCTGAGATTTCAGCAAACGAGTAGTTTTTTGGCAGCTTGGCAACCCCTTTCAAACGAAAGTGTTCTTCGCCAGTCTCTGCATGGGGTACTTCAAGAGGAAACAAACCATAGAGATACAACTTAGAACTACTTCATTTGGTCAAGTTTCACGGAGCTAGCACAAACCGTGTTTGATTTAGAGTTTCAAACACATCTATCTATATAGCAGAAAACAGAGTGAAACCTAAAAATTCAAAGTGTTACTGGAAACGAACGCTTGAACCTAGAAGAGTGAAAATTGGGCAGCCAAGTGGCCTTAGTGAACTGATCATTACCACCAAGTATCATCAAGATTTGGTAAAAAATGTTTGCTGAGATTTCAGCAAACGAGTAGTTTTTTGGAAGCTTGGCAACCCCTTTCAAACGAAAGTGTTCTTCGCCAGTCTCTGCATGGGGTACTTCAAGAGGAAACAAACCATAGAGATAGAACTTAGAACTACTTCATTTTGTCAAGTTTCAAGGAGCTAGCACAAACCGTGTTTGATTTAGAGTTTCAAACACATCTATCTATATAGCAGAAAACAGAGTGAAACCTAAAAATTCAAAGTGTTACTGGAAACGAACGCTTGAACCTAGAAGAGTGAAAATTGGGCAGCCAAGTGGCCTTAGTGAACTGATCATTACCACCAAGTATCATCAAGATTTGGTAAAAAATGTTTGCTGAGATTTCAGCAAACGAGTAGTTTTTTGGAAGCTTGGCAACCCCTTTCAAACGAAAGTGTTCTTCGCCAGTCTCTGCATGGGGTACTTCAAGAGGAAACAAACCATAGAGATAGAACGTAGAACTACTTCATTTTGTCAAGTTTCACGGAGCTAGCACAAACCGTGTTTGATTTAGAGTCAAACACATCTATCTATATAGCAGAAAACAGAGTGAAACCGAAAAATTCAAACTGTTACTGGAAACGAACGCTTGAACCTAGAAGAGTGAAAGTTGGGCAGCCAAGTGGGATTAGTGAACTGATCATTACCACCAAGTATCATCAAGATTTGGTGAAAAAATGTTTGCTGAGATTTCAGCAAACTAGTAGTTTTTTGGAAGCTTGGCAACCCCTTTAAAACGAAAGTGTTTTTCGCCAGTCTCTGCATGGGGTACTTCAAGAGGAAACAAACCATAGAGATAGAACTTAGAACTACTTCATTTGGTCAAGTTTCAAGGAGCTAGCACAAACCGTGTTTGATTTAGAGTTTCAATAACATCTATCTATATAGCAGAAAACAGAGTGAAACCTAAAAATTCAAAGTGTTACTGGAAACGAACGCTTGAACCTAGAAGAGTGAAAATTGGGCAGCCAAGTGGGCTTAGTGAACTGATCATTACCACCAAGTATCATCAAGATTTGGTGAAAAAATGGTTGCTGAGATTTCAGCAAACTAGCAGTTTTTTGGAAGCTTGGCAACACCTTTCAAACGAAAGTGTTCTTTGCCAGTCTCTGCATGGGGTACTTCAAGAGGAAACAAACCATAGAGATAGAACTTAGAACTACTTCATTTTGTCAAGATCCACGGAGCTAGCACAAACCGTGTTTGATTTAGAGTTTCAAACACATCTATCTATATAGCAGAAAACAGAGTGAAACCTAAAAATTCAAACTGTTACTGGAAACGAACGCTTGAACCTAGAAGATTGAAAGTTGGGCAGCCAAGTGGGATTAGTGAACTGATCATTACCACCAAGTATCATCAAGATTTGGTGAAAAAATGTTTGCTGAGATTTCAGCAAACTAGTAGTTTTTTGGAAGCTTGGCAACCCCTTTCAAACGAAAGTGTTCTTCGCCAGTCTCTGCATGGGGTACTTCAAGAGGAAACAAACCATAGAGATAGAACTTAGAACTACTTCATTTTGTCAAGTTTCAAGGAGCTAGCACAAACCGTGTTTGATTTAGAGTTTCAAACACATCTATCTATATAGCAGAAAACAGAGTGAAACCTAAAAATTCAAAGTGTTACTGGAAACGAACGCTTGAACCTAGAAGATTGAAAGTTGGGCAGCCAAGTGGGATTAGTGAACTGATCATTACCACCAAGTATCATCAAGATTTGGTGAAAAATTTTTGCTGAGATTTCAGCAAACGAGTAGTTTTTTGGCAGCTTGGCAACCCCTTTCAAACGAAAGTGTTCTTCGCCAGTCTCTGCATGGGGTACTTCAAGAGGAAACAAACCATAGAGATAGAACTTAGAACTACTTCATTTTGTCAAGTTTCACGGAGCTAGCTCAAACCGTGTTTGATTTAGAGTTTCAAACACATCTATCTATATAGCAGAAAACAGAGTGAAACCTAAAAATTCAAACTGTTACTGGAAACGAACGCTTCAACCTAGAAGAGTGAAAGTTGGGCAGCCAAGTGGGATTAGTGAACTGATCATTACCACCAAGTATCATCAATATTTGGTGAAAAAATGTTTGCTGAGATTTCAGCAAACTAGTAGTTTTTTGGATGCTTGGCAACCCCTTTCAAAGAAAGTGTTCTTCGCCAGTCTCTGCATGGGGTACTTCAGGAGGAAACAAACCGTAGAGATAGAACGTAGAACTACATCATTTTGTCACGTTTCAAGGAGCTAGCACAAACCGTGTGTGATTTATACTTTCAAACACATCTATCTATATAGCGGAAAACAGAGTGAAACCTAAAAATTCAAAGTGTTACTGGAAACGAACGCTTGAACCTAGAAGAGTGAAAATTGGGCAGCCAAGTGGGCTTAGTGAACTGATCATTACCACCAAGTATCATCAAGATTTGGTGAAAAAATGGTTGCTGAGATTTCAGCAAACTAGTAGTTTTTTGGAAGCTTGGCAACCCCTTTCAAACGAAAGTGTTCTTTGCCAGTCTCTGCATGGGGTACTTCAAGAGGAAACAAACCATAGAGATAGAACTTAGAACTACTTCATTTTGTCAAGTTTCACGGAGCTAGCACAAACCGTGTTTGATTTTGAGTTTCAAACACATCTATCTATATAGCAGAAAACAGAGTGAAACCTAAAAATTCAAACTGTTACTGGAAACGAACGCTTGAACCTAGAAGAGTGAAAGTTGGGCAGCCAAGTGGGATTAGTGAACTGATCATTACCACCAAGTATCATCAAGATTTGGTGAAAAAATGTTTGCTGAGATTTCAGCAAACTAGTAGTTTTTTGGAAGCTTGGCAACCCCTTTAAAACGAAAGTGTTTTTCGCCAGTCTCTGCATGGGGTACTTCAGGAGGAAACAAACCATAGAGATAGAACTTAGAACTACTTCATTTGGTCAAGTTTCAAGGAGCTAGCACAAACCGTGTTTGATTTAGAGTTTCAAACACATCTATCTATATAGCAGAAAACAGAGTGAAACCTAAAAATTCAAACTGTTACTGGAAATGAACGCTTGAACCTAGAAGATTGAAAGTTGGGCAGCCAAGTGGGATTAGTGAACTGATCATTACCACCAAGTATCATCAAGATTTGGTGAAAAATTTTTGCTGAGATTTCAGCAAACGAGTAGTTTTTTGGAAGCTTGGCAACCCCTTTCAAACGAAAGTGTTCTTCGCCAGTCTCTGCATGGGGTACTTCAAGAGGAAACAAACCATAGAGATAGAACTTAGAACTACTTCATTTTGTCAAGTTTCACGGAGCTAGCACAAACCGGGTTTGATTTAGAGTTTCAAACACATCTATCTATATAGCAGAAAACAGAGTGAAACCTAAAAATTCAAACTGTTACTGGAAACGAACGCTTGAACCTAGAAGATTGAAAGTTGGGCAGCCAAGTGGGATTAGTGAACTGATCATTACCACCAAGTATCATCAAGATTTGGTGAAAAAATGTTTGCTGAGATTTCAGCAAACTAGTAGTTTTTTGGAAGCTTGGCAACCCCTTTAAAACGAACGTGTTTTTCGCCAGTCTCTGCATGGGGTACTTCAAGAGGAAACAAACCATAGAGATAGAACTTAGAACTACTTCATTTGGTCAGGTTTCAAGGAGCTAGCACAAACCGTGTTTGATTTAGAGTTTCAAACACATCTATCTATATAGCAGAAAACAGAGTGAAACCTAAAAATTCAAAGTGTTACTGGAAACGAACGCTTGAACCTAGAAGAGTGAAAATTGGGCAGCCAAGTGGCCTTAGTGAACTGATCATTACCACCAAGTATCATCAAGATTTGGTAAAAAATGTTTGCTGAGATTTTAGCAAACGAGTAGTTTTTTGGAAGCTTGGCAACCCCTTTCAAACGAAAGTGTTCTTCGCCAGTCTCTGCATGGGGTACTTCAAGAGGAAACAAACCATAGAGATAGAACGTAGAACTACTTCATTTTGTCAAGTTTCACGGAGCTAGCACAAACCGTGTTTGATTTAGAGTTTCAAACACATCTATCTATATAGCAGAAAACAGAGTGAAACCGAAAAATTCAAACTGTTACTGGAAACGAACGCTTGAACCTAGAAGAGTGAAAGTTGGGCAGCCAAGTGGGCTTAGTGAACTGATCATTACCACCAAGTATCATCAAGTTTTGGTGAAAAAATGGTTGCTGAGATTTCAGCAAACTAGCAGTTTTTTGGAAGCTTGGCAACCCCTTTCAAACGAAAGTGTTCTTTGCCAGTCTCTGCATGGGGTACTTCAAGAGGAAACAAACCATAGAGATAGAACTTAGAACTACTTCATTTTGTCAAGTTTCACGGAGCTAGCACAAACCGTGTTTGATTTAGAGTTTCAAACACATCTATCTATATAGCAGAAAACAGAGTGAAACCTAAAAATTCAAAGTGTTACTGGAAACGAACGCTTGAACCTAGAAGATTGAAAGTTGGGCAGCCAAGTGGGATTAGTGAACTGATCATTACCACCAAGTATCATCAAGATTTGGTGAAAAAATGGTTGCTGAGATTTCAGCAAACTAGTAGTTTTTTGGAAGCTTGGCAACCCCTTTCAAACGAAAGTGTTCTTTGCCAGTCTCTGCATGGGGTACTTCAAGAGGAAACAAACCATAGAGATAGAACTTAGAACTACTTCATTTTGTCAAGTTTCACGGAGCTAGCACAAACCGTGTTTGATTTAGAGTTTCAAACACATCTATCTATATAGCAGAAAACAGAGTGAAACCTAAAAATTCAAACTGTTACTGGAAACGAACGCTTGAACCTAGAAGATTGAAAGTTGGGCAGCCAAGTGGGATTAGTGAACTGATCATTACCACCAAGTATCATCAAGATTTGGTGAAAAAATGTTTGCTGAGATTTCAGCAAACTAGTAGTTTTTTGGAAGCTTGGCAACCCCTTTAAAACGAAAGCGTTTTTCGCCAGTCTCTGCATGGGGTACTTCAGGAGGAAACAAACCATAGAGATTGAACTTAGAACTACTTCATTTGGTCAAGTTTCAAGGAGCTAGCACAAACCGTGTTTGATTTAGAGTTTCAAACACATCTATCTATATCGCAGAAAACAGAGTGAAACCTAAAAATTCATAGTGTTACTGGAAACGAACGCTTGAACCTAGAAGAGTGAAAATTGGGCAGCCAAGTGGGCTTAGTGAACTGATCATTACCACCAAGTATCATCAAGATTTGGTGAAAAAATGGTTGCTGAGATTTCAGCAAACTAGTAGTTTTTTGAAGCTTGGCAACCCCTTTTAAACGAAAGTGTTCTTTGCCAGTCTCTGCATGGGGTACTTCAAGAGGAAACAAACCATAGAGATAGAACTTAGAACTACTTCATTTTGTCAAGTTTCACGGAGCTAGCACAAACCGTGTTTGATTTAGAGTTTCAAACACATCTATCTATATAGCAGAAAACAGAGTGAAACCTAAAAATTCAAAGTGTTACTGGAAACGAACGCTTGAACCTAGAAGATTGAAAGTTGGGCAGCCAAGTGGGATTAGTGAACTGATCATTACCACCAAGTATCATCAAGATTTGGTGAAAAATTTTTGCTGAGATTTCAGCAAACGAGTAGTTTTTTAGCAGCTTGGCAACCCCTTTCAAACGAAAGTGTTCTTCGCCAGTCTCTGCATGGGGTACTTCAAGAGGAAACAAACCATAGAGATACAACTTAGAACTACTTCATTTTGTCAAGTTTCACGGAGCTAGCACAAACCGTGTTTGATTTAGAGTTTCAAACACATCTATCTATATAGCAGAAAACAGAGTGAAACCTAAAAATTCAAACTGTTACTGGAAACGAACGCTTGAACCTAGAAGATTGAAAGTTGGGCAGCCAAGTGGGATTAGTGAACTGATCATTACCACCAAGTATCATCAAGATTTGGTGAAAAAATGTTTGCTGAGATTTCAGCAAACTAGTAGTTTTTTGGAAGCTTGGCAACCCCTTTAAAACGAAAGTGTTTTTCGCCAGTCTCTGCATGGGGTACTTCAAGAGGAAACAAACCATAGAGATAGAACTTAGAACTACTTCATTTGGTCAAGTTTCAAGGAGCTAGCACAAACCGTGTTTGATTTAGAGTTTCAAACACATCTATCTATATAGCAGAAAACAGAGTGAAACCTAAAAATTCAAAGTGTTACTGGAAACGAACGCTTGAACCTAGAAGAGTGAAAATTGGGCAGCCAAGTGGGCTTAGTGAACTGATCATTACCACCAAGTATCATCAAGATTTGGTGAAAAAATGGTTGCTGAGATTTCAGCAAACTAGCAGTTTTTTGGAAGCTTGGCAACCCCTTTCAAACGAAAGTGTTCTTTGCCAGTCTCTGCATGGGGTACTTCAAGAGGAAACAAACCATAGAGATAGAACTTAGAACTACTTCATTTTGTCAAGTTTCACGGAGCTAGCACAAACCGTGTTTGATTTAGAGTTTCAAACACATCTATCTATATAGCAGAAAACAGAGTGAAACCTAAAAATTCAAAGTGTTACTGGAAACGAACGCTTGAACCTAGAAGATTGAAAGTTGGGCAGCCAAGTGGGATTAGTGAACTGATCATTACCACCAAGTATCATCAAGATTTGGTGAAAAAATGTTTGCTGAGATTTCAGCAAACTAGTAGTTTTTTGGAAGCTTGGCAACCCCTTTAAAACGAAAGTGTTTTTCGCCAGTCTCTGCATGGGGTACTTCAAGAGGAAACAAACCATAGAGATAGAACTTAGAACTACTTCATTTGGTCAAGTTTCAAGGAGCTAGCACAAACCGTGTTTGATTTAGAGTTTCAAACACATCTATCTATATAGCAGAAAACAGAGTGAAACCTAAAAATTCAAACTGTTACTGGAAACGAACGCTTGAACCTAGAAGAGTGAAAGTTGGGCAGCCAAGTGGGATTAGTGAACTGATCTTTACCACCAAGTATCATCAATATTTGGTGAAAAAATGTTTGCTGAGATTTCAGCAAACTAGTAGTTTTTTGGAAGCTTGGCAACCCCTTTCAAACGAAAGTGTTCTTCGCCAGTCTCTGCATGGGGTACTTCAAGAGGAAACAAACCATAGAGATAGAACTTAGAACTACTTCATTTTGTCAAGTTTCACGGAGCTAGCACAAACCGTGTTTGATTTAGAGTTTCAAACACATCTATCTATATAGCAGAAAACAGAGTGAAACCTAAAAATTCAAAGTGTTACTGGAAACGAACGCTTGAACCTAGAACAGTGAAAGTTGGGCAGCCAAGTGGGATTAGTGAACTGATCATTACCACCAAGTATCATCAATATTTGGTGAAAAAATGTTTGCTGAGATTTCAGCAAACTAGTAGTTTTTTGGAAGCTTGGCAACCCCTTTCAAACGAAAGTGTTCTTCGCCAGTCTCTGCATGGGGTACTTCAAGAGGAAACAAACCATAGAGATAGAACTTAGAACTACTTCATTTTGTCAAGTTTCAAGGAGCTAGCACAAACCGTGTTTGATTTAGAGTTTCAAACACATCTATCTATATAGCAGAAAACAGAGTGAAACCTAAAAATTCAAAGTGTTACTGGAAACGAACGCTTGAACCTAGAAGAGTGAAAATTGGGCAGCCAAGTGGCCTTAGTGAACTGATCATTACCACCAAGTATCATCAAGATTTGGTAAAAAATGTTTGCTGAGATTTCAGCAAACGAGTAGTTTTTTGGAAGCTTGGCAACCCCTTTCAAACGAAAGTGTTCTTCGCCAGTCTCTGCATGGGGTACTTCAAGAGGAAACAAACCATAGAGATAGAACGTAGAACTACTTCATTTTGTCAAGTTTCACGGAGCTAGCACAAACCGTGTTTGATTTAGAGTTTCAAACACATCTATCTATATAGCAGAAAACAGAGTGAAACCGAAAAATTCAAACTGTTACTGGAAACGAACGCTTGAACCTAGAAGAGTGAAAGTTGGGCAGCCAAGTGGGCTTAGTGAACTGATCATTACCACCAAGTATCATCAAGTTTTGGTGAAAAAATGGTTGCTGAGATTTCAGCAAACTAGTAGTTTTTTGGAAGCTTGGCAACCCCTTTAAAACGAAAGTGTTTTTCGCCAGTCTCTGCATGGGGTACTTCAGGAGGAAACAAAATATAGAGATAGAACTTAGAACTACTTCATTTTGTCAAGTTTCACGGAGCTAGCACAAACCGTGTTTGATTTAGAGTTTCAAACACATCTATCTATATAGGAGAAAACAGAGTGAAACCTAAAAATTCAAACTGTTACTGGAAACGAACGCTTGAACCTAGAAGAGTGAAAGTTGGGCAGCCAAGTGGGATTAGTGAACTGATCATTACCACCAAGTATCATCAAGATTTGGTGAAAAAATGTTTGCTGAGATTTCAGCAAACTAATAGTTTTTTTTAAGCTTGGCAACCCCTTTTAAACGAAAGTGTTCTTCGCCAGTCTCTGCATGGGGTACTTCAAGAGGAAACAAACCATAGAGATAGAACTTAGAACTACTTCATTTTGTCAAGTTTCACGGAGCTAGCACAAACCGTGTTTGATTTAGAGTTTCAAACACATCTATCTATATAGCAGAAAACAGAGTGAAACCTAAAAATTCAAACTGTTACTGGAAACGAACGCTTGAACCTAGAAGAGTGAAAGTTGGGCAGCCAAGTGGGATTAGTGAACTGATCATTACCACCAAGTATCATCAAGATTTGGTGAAAAAATGTTTGCTGAGATTTCAGCAAACTAGTAGTTTTTTGGAAGCTTGGCAACCCCTTTCAAACGAAAGTGTTCTTTGCCAGTCTCTGCATGGGGTACTTCAAGAGGAAACAAACCATAGAGATAGAACTTAGAACTACTTCATTTTGTCAAGTTTCACGGAGCTAGCACAAACCGTGTTTGATTTAGAGTTTCAAACACATCTATCTATATAGCAGAAAACAGAGTGAAACCTAAAAATTCAAAGTGTTACTGGAAACGAACGCTTGAACCTAGAAGATTGAAAGTTGGGCAGCCAAGTGGGATTAGTGAACTGATCATTACCACCAAGTATCATCAAGATTTGGTGAAAAAATGGTTGCTGAGATTTCAGCAAACTAGTAGTTTTTTGGAAGCTTGGCAACCCCTTTCAAAAGAAAGTGTTCTTTGCCAGTCTCTGCATGGGGTACTTCAAGAGGAAACAAACCATAGAGATAGAACTTAGAACTACTTCATTTTGTCAAGTTTCACGGAGCTAGCACAAACCGTGTTTGATTTAGAGTTTCAAACACATCTATCTATATAGCAGAAAACAGAGTGAAACCTAAAAATTCAAACTGTTACTGGAAACGAACGCTTGAACCTAGAAGATTGAAAGTTGGGCAGCCAAGTGGGATTAGTGAACTGATCATTACCACCAAGTATCATCAAGATTTGGTGAAAAAATGTTTGCTGAGATTTCAGCAAACTAATAGTTTTTTGGAAGCTTGGCAACCCCTTTAAAACGAAAGTGTTTTTCGCCAGTCTCTGCATGGGGTACTTCAGGAGGAAACAAACCATAGAGATTGAACTTAGAACTACTTCATTTGGTCAAGTTTCAAGGAGCTAGCACAAACCGTGTTTGATTTAGAGTTTCAAACACATCTATCTATATCGCAGAAAACAGAGTGAAACCTAAAAATTCATAGTGTTACTGGAAACGAACGCTTGAACCTAGAAGAGTGAAAATTGGGCAGCCAAGTGGGCTTAGTGAACTGATCATTACCACCAAGTATCATCAAGATTTGGTGAAAAAATGGTTGCTGAGATTTCAGCAAACTAGTAGTTTTTTGGAAGCTTGGCAACCCCTTTTAAACGAAAGTGTTCTTTGCCAGTCTCTGCATGGGGTACTTCAAGAGGAAACAAACCATAGAGATAGAACTTAGAACTACTTCATTTTGTCAAGTTTCACGGAGCTAGCACAAACCGTGTTTGATTTAGAGTTTCAAACACATCTATCTATATAGCAGAAAACAGAGTGAAACCTAAAAATTCAAAGTGTTACTGGAAACGAACGCTTGAACCTAGAAGATTGAAAGTTGGGCAGCCAAGTGGGATTAGTGAACTGATCATTACCACCAAGTATCATCAAGATTTGGTGAAAAATTTTTGCTGAGATTTCAGCAAACGAGTAGTTTTTTAGCAGCTTGGCAACCCCTTTCAAACGAAAGTGTTCTTCGCCAGTCTCTGCATGGGGTACTTCAAGAGGAAACAAACCATAGAGATACAACTTAGAACTACTTCATTTTGTCAAGTTTCACGGAGCTAGCACAAACCGTGTTTGATTTAGAGTTTCAAACACATCTATCTATATAGCAGAAAACAGAGTGAAACCTAAAAATTCAAACTGTTACTGGAAACGAACGCTTGAACCTAGAAGATTGAAAGTTGGGCAGCCAAGTGGGATTAGTGAACTGATCATTACCACCAAGTATCATCAAGATTTGGTGAAAAAATGTTTGCTGAGATTTCAGCAAACTAGTAGTTTTTTGGAAGCTTGGCAACCCCTTTAAAACGAAAGTGTTTTTCGCCAGTCTCTGCATGGGGTACTTCAAGAGGAAACAAACCATAGAGATAGAACGTAGAACTACTTCATTTGGTCAAGTTTCAAGGAGCTAGCACAAACCGTGTTTGATTTAGAGTTTCAAACACATCTATCTATATAGCAGAAAACAGAGTGAAACCGAAAAATTCAAACTGTTACTGGAAACGAACGCTTGAACCTAGAAGAGTGAAAATTGGGCAGCCAAGTGGGCTTAGTGAACTGATCATTACCACCAAGTATCATCAAGATTTGGTGAAAAAATGGTTGCTGAGATTTCAGCAAACTAGCAGTTTTTTGGAAGCTTGGCAACCCCTTTCAAACGAAAGTGTTCTTTGCCAGTCTCTGCATGGGGTACTTCAAGAGGAAACAAACCATAGAGATAGAACTTAGAACTACTTCATTTTGTCAAGTTTCACGGAGCTAGCACAAACCGTGTTTGATTTAGAGTTTCAAACACATCTATCTATATAGCAGAAAACAGAGTGAAACCTAAAAATTCAAACTGTTACTGGAAACGAACGCTTGAACCTAGAAGATTGAAAGTTGGGCAGCCAAGTGGGATTAGTGAACTGATCATTACCACCAAGTATCATCAAGATTTGGTGAAAAAATGTTTGCTGAGATTTCAGCAAACTAGTAGTTTTTTGGAAGCTTGGCAACCCCTTTAAAACGAAAGTGTTTTTCGCCAGTCTCTGCATGGGGTACTTCAAGAGGAAACAAACCATAGAGATAGAACTCAGAACTACTTCATTTGGTCAAGTTTCAAGGAGCTAGCACAAACCGTGTTTGATTTAGAGTTTCAAACACATCTATCTATATAGCAGAAAACAGAGTGAAACCTAAAAATTCAAAGTGTTACTGGAAACGAACGCTTGAACCTAGAACAGTGAAAGTTGGGCAGCCAAGTGGGATTAGTGAACTGATCATTACCACCAAGTATCATCAATATTTGGTGAAAAAATGTTTGCTGAGATTTCAGCAAACTAGTATTTTTTTTTGAAAGCTTGGCAACCCCTTTCAAACGAAAGTGTTCTTCGCCAGTCTCTGCATGGGGTACTTCAAGAGGAAACAAACCATAGAGATAGAACTTAGAACTACTTCATTTTGTCAAGTTTCACGGAGCTAGCTCAAACCGTGTTTGATTTAGAGTTTCAAACACCTCTATCTATATAGCAGAAAACAGAGTGAAACCTAAAAATTCAAACTGCTACTGGAAACGAACGCTTCAACCTAGAAGAGTGAAAGTTGGGCAGCCAAGTGGGATTAGTGAACTGATCATTACCACCAAGTATCATCAATATTTGGTGAAAAAATGTTTGCTGAGATTTCAGCAAACTAGTAGTTTTTTGGATGCTTTGCAACCCCTTTCAAAGAAAGTGTTCTTCGCCAGTCTCTGCATGGGGTACTTCAGGAGGAAACAAACCGTAGAGATAGAACTTAGAACTACTTCATTTTGTCACATTTCAAGGAGCTAGCACAAACCGTGTGTGATTTATACTTTCAAACACATCTATCTATATAGCGGAAAACAGAGTGAAACCTAAAAATTCAAAGTGTTAAAGGAAACGAACGCTTGAACCTAGAAGAGTGAAAATTGGGCAGCCAAGTGGGCTTAGTGAACTGATCATTACCACCAAGTATCATCAAGATTTGGTGAAAAAATGGTTGCTGAGATTTCAGCAAACTAGCAGTTTTTTGGAAGCTTGGCAACCCCATTCAAACGAAAGTGTTCTTTGCCAGTCTCTGCATGGGGTACTTCAAGAGGAAACAAACCATAGAGATAGAACTTAGAACTACTTCATTTTGTCAAGTTTCACGGAGCTAGCACAAACCGTGTTTGATTTTGAGTTTCAAACACATCTATCTATATAGCAGAAAACAGAGTGAAACCTAAAAATTCAAACTGTTACTGGAAACGAACGCTTGAACCTAGAAGAGTGAAAGTTGGGCAGCCAAGTGGGATTAGTGAACTGATCATTACCACCAAGTATCATCAAGATTTGGTGAAAAAATGTTTGCTGAGATTTCAGCAAACTAGTAGTTTTTTGGAAGCTTGGCAACCCCTTTAAAACGAAAGTGTTTTTCGCCAGTCTCTGCATGGGGTACTTCAGGAGGAAACAAACCATAGAGATAGAACTTAGAACTACTTCATTTGGTCAAGTTTCAAGGAGCTAGCACAAACCGTGTTTGATTTAGAGTTTCAAACACATCTATCTATATAGCAGAAAACAGAGTGAAACCTAAAAATTCATAGTGTTACTGGAAACGAATGCTTGAACCTAGAAGAGTGAAAATTGGGCAGCCAAGTGGGCTTAGTGAACTGATCATTACCACCAAGTATCATCAAGATTTGGTGAAAAAATGGTTGCTGAGATTTCAGCAAACTAGTAGTTTTTTGGAAACTTGGCGACCCCTTTTAAACGAAAGTGTTCTTTGCCAGTCTCTGCATGGGGTACTTCAAGAGGAAACAAACCATAGAGATAGAACTTAGAACTACTTCATTTTGTCAAGTTTCACGGAGCTAGCACAAACCGTGTTTGATTTAGAGTTTCAAACACATCTATCTATATAGCAGAAAACAGAGTGAAACCTAAAAATTCAAAGTGTTACTGGAAACGAACGCTTGAACCTAGAAGATTGAAAGTTGGGCAGCCAAGTGGGATTAGTGAACTGATCATTACCACCAAGTATCATCAAGATTTGGTGAAAAATTTTTGCTGAGATTTCAGCAAACGAGTAGTTTTTTGGAAGCTTGGCAACCCCTTTCAAACGAAAGTGTTCTTCGCCAGTCTCTGCATGGGGTACTTCAAGAGGAAACAAACCATAGAGATACAACTTAGAACTACTTCATTTTGTCAAGTTTCACGGAGCTAGCACAAACCGTGTTTGATTTAGAGTTTCAAACACATCTATCTATATAGCAGAAAACAGAGTGAAACCTAAAAATTCAAACTGTTACTGGAAACGAACGCTTGAACCTAGAAGATTGAAAGTTGGGCAGCCAAGTGGGATTAGTGAACTGATCATTACCACCAAGTATCATCAAGATTTGGTGAAAAAATGTTTGCTGAGATTTCAGCAAACTAGTAGTTTTTTGGAAGCTTGGCAACCCCTTTAAAACGAAAGTGTTTTTCGCCAGTCTCTGCATGGGGTACTTCAAGAGGAAACAAACCATAGAGATAGAACTTAGAACTACTTCATTTGGTCAAGTTTCAAGGAGCTAGCACAAACCGTGTTTGATTTAGAGTTTCAAACACATCTATCTATATAGCAGAAAACAGAGTGAAACCGAAAAATTCAAACTGTTACTGGAAACGAACGCTTGAACCTAGAAGAGTGAAAATTGGGCAGCCAAGTGGGCTTAGTGAACTGATCATTACCACCAAGTATCATCAAGATTTGGTGAAAAAATGGTTGCTGAGATTTCAGCAAACTAGCAGTTTTTTGGAAGCTTGGCAACCCCTTTCAAACGAAAGTGTTCTTTGCCAGTCTCTGCATGGGGTACTTCAAGAGGAAACAAACCATAGAGATAGAACTTAGAACTACTTCATTTTGTCAAGTTTCACGGAGCTAGCACAAACCGTGTTTGATTTAGAGTTTCAAACACATCTATCTATATAGCAGAAAACAGAGTGAAACCTAAAAATTCAAACTGTTACTGGAAACGAACGCTTGAACCTAGAAGATTGAAAGTTGGGCAGCCAAGTGGGATTAGTGAACTGATCATTACCACCAAGTATCATCAAGATTTGGTGAAAAAATGTTTGCTGAGATTTCAGCAAACTAGTAGTTTTTTGGAAGCTTGGCAACCCCTTTAAAACGAAAGTGTTTTTCGCCAGTCTCTGCATGGGGTACTTCAAGAGGAAACAAACCATAGAGATAGAACTCAGAACTACTTCATTTGGTCAAGTTTCAAGGAGCTAGCACAAACCGTGTTTGATTTAGAGTTTCAAACACATCTATCTATATAGCAGAAAACAGAGTGAAACCTAAAAATTCAAAGTGTTACTGGAAACGAACGCTTGAACCTAGAACAGTGAAAGTTGGGCAGCCAAGTGGGATTAGTGAACTGATCATTACCACCAAGTATCATCAATATTTGGTGAAAAAATGTTTGCTGAGATTTCAGCAAACTAGTATTTTTTTTGAAAGCTTGGCAACCCCTTTCAAACGAAAGTGTTCTTCGCCAGTCTCTGCATGGGGTACTTCAAGAGGAAACAAACCATAGAGATAGAACTTAGAACTACTTCATTTTGTCAAGTTTCACGGAGCTAGCTCAAACCGTGTTTGATTTAGAGTTTCAAACACCTCTATCTATATAGCAGAAAACAGAGTGAAACCTAAAAATTCAAACTGCTACTGGAAACGAACGCTTCAACCTAGAAGAGTGAAAGTTGGGCAGCCAAGTGGGATTAGTGAACTGATCATTACCACCAAGTATCATCAATATTTGGTGAAAAAATGTTTGCTGAGATTTCAGCAAACTAGTAGTTTTTTGGATGCTTTGCAACCCCTTTCAAAGAAAGTGTTCTTCGCCAGTCTCTGCATGGGGTACTTCAGGAGGAAACAAACCGTAGAGATAGAACTTAGAACTACTTCATTTTGTCACATTTCAAGGAGCTAGCACAAACCGTGTGTGATTTATACTTTCAAACACATCTATCTATATAGCGGAAAACAGAGTGAAACCTAAAAATTCAAAGTGTTAAAGGAAACGAACGCTTGAACCTAGAAGAGTGAAAATTGGGCAGCCAAGTGGGCTTAGTGAACTGATCATTACCACCAAGTATCATCAAGATTTGGTGAAAAAATGGTTGCTGAGATTTCAGCAAACTAGCAGTTTTTTGGAAGCTTGGCAACCCCTTTCAAACGAAAGTGTTCTTTGCCAGTCTCTGCATGGGGTACTTCAAGAGGAAACAAACCATAGAGATAGAACTTAGAACTACTTCATTTTGTCAAGTTTCACGGAGCTAGCACAAACCGTGTTTGATTTTGAGTTTCAAACACATCTATCTATATAGCAGAAAACAGAGTGAAACCTAAAAATTCAAACTGTTACTGGAAACGAACGCTTGAACCTAGAAGAGTGAAAGTTGGGCAGCCAAGTGGGATTAGTGAACTGATCATTACCACCAAGTATCATCAAGATTTGGTGAAAAAATGTTTGCTGAGATTTCAGCAAACTAGTAGTTTTTTGGAAGCTTGGCAACCCCTTTAAAACGAAAGTGTTTTTCGCCAGTCTCTGCATGGGGTACTTCAGGAGGAAACAAACCATAGAGATAGAACTTAGAACTACTTCATTTGGTCAAGTTTCAAGGAGCTAGCACAAACCGTGTTTGATTTAGAGTTTCAAACACATCTATCTATATAGCAGAAAACAGAGTGAAACCTAAAAATTCATAGTGTAACTGGAAACGAACGCTTGAACCTAGAAGAGTGAAAATTGGGCAGCCAAGTGGGCTTAGTGAACTGATCATTACCACCAAGTATCATCAAGATTTGGTGAAAAAATGGTTGCTGAGATTTCAGCAAACTAGTAGTTTTTTGGAAACTTGGCGACCCCTTTTAAACGAAAGTGTTCTTTGCCAGTCTCTGCATGGGGTACTTCAAGAGGAAACAAACCATAGAGATAGAACTTAGAACTACTTCATTTTGTCAAGTTTCACGGAGCTAGCACAAACCGTGTTTGATTTAGAGTTTCAAACACATCTATCTATATAGCAGAAAACAGAGTGAAACCTAAAAATTCAAAGTGTTACTGGAAACGAACGCTTGAACCTAGAAGATTGAAAGTTGGGCAGCCAAGTGGGATTAGTGAACTGATCATTACCACCAAGTATCATCAAGATTTGGTGAAAAATTTTTGCTGAGATTTCAGCAAACGAGTAGTTTTTTGGAAGCTTGGCAACCCCTTTCAAACGAAAGTGTTCTTCGCCAGTCTCTGCATGGGGTACTTCAAGAGGAAACAAACCATAGAGATACAACTTAGAACTACTTCATTTTGTCAAGTTTCACGGAGCTAGCACAAACCGTGTTTGATTTAGAGTTTCAAACACATCTATCTATATAGCAGAAAACAGAGTGAAACCTAAAAATTCAAACTGTTACTGGAAACGAACGCTTGAACCTAGAAGATTGAAAGTTGGGCAGCCAAGTGGGATTAGTGAACTGATCATTACCACCAAGTATCATCAAGATTTGGTGAAAAAATGTTTGCTGAGATTTCAGCAAACTAGTAGTTTTTTG
>NW_027511842.1:0-20650 GCF_048772815.1 Callospermophilus lateralis
ACTTTCATTGAGAAGGGTTGCCAAGCTTCTAAGAATTAACGATTTTCGGAAATACCAGCAAAAATTTTTTCACCTAAACTTGATGATACTTGGTGGTAATGATCAGTACACAAATCCCACTTGGCTCACCAAATTTTGTTCTTCTAGGTTGAAGCGTTCTTCTACAGTAGCAGTTTTTATATTTAGGTTTCCCTCTGTTCTCTCCTATATAGTTAGATGAATTTGGAACTCTAAATCCAACATGCTTCGAAGTAGCTCTTGGAAACTTGACAATATAAAGAAGTTCTCAGTTTTTTCTCTATAGTTTGTTTCATTTTCAAGTAGCCCTAGGCACAGACTGTGGAAAAGCACTTTCATTGAGATGGTTTGCCAAGCGTGTAAGAATTAACGAGTTTCCGAAATACGAGCAAAAACTTTTTCACCCAATCTTGATGATACATAGTGGTAATGTTCAGTACACAAATCCCACTTGGCTCACCAAATTTTGTTCTTCTAGGTTGAAGCGTTCGTCTACAGTAGCATGTTTTATATTTATGTTTCCCTCTGCTCACTCCTATATAGATACATTAATTTGGAACTATAATCCAACATGGTTCGTAGAAGCTCTTTGAAACTTGACAAAATAAAGGAGTTTTCAGTTTTGTCTCAATGGTTTGTTTCCTCTTCAAGGAGCCCAAGGCACAGATTGTGGAAAAGCACTTTCATGGAGAGGGGTTGCCAAGCTTCTAAGAAATAACTAGTTTCCCAAATACCAGCAAATATTTTTTCACCCAATCTTGATGATACTTTCTGGTAATGATCAGTACACAAATCCCACTTGGCTCACCAAATTTTGTTCTTCTAGGTTGAAGCGTTCATCTGCAGTAGTAGTTTTTATATTTAGTTTTCCCTCTGTTCTCTCCTATATAGATAGATGAATTTGGAACTCTAAATGCAACATGGTTTGCAGTAGCTCTTTTAAACTTTACAAAATAAAGGAGTTCTCAGTTTTGTCTCTATGGTTTGTTTCCTCTTCAAGTAGCCCTAAGCACAAACTGTGGAAAAGCACTTTCATTGAGAGGGGTTGCCAAGCGTCTAAGAATTAACAAGTTTCCGAAATACGAGCAAAAACTTTTTCACCCAATCTTGATGATACATAGTGGTAATGTTCAGTCCACAAATCCCACTTTGCTCACCAAATTTTGTTCTTCTAGGTTGAAGCGATCGTCTACAGTAGCAGTTTTTATATTTATGTTTCCCTCTGCTCACTCCTATATAGATAGATGAATTTGGAACTATATTCCAACATGGTTCGTAGAAGGTCTTTGAAACTTGACAAAATAAAGGAGTTCTCAGTTTTGTAGCTACGGTTTGTTTCCTCTTCAAGTAGCCCTAGGCACAGACTGTGGAAAAGCAATTTCATTGAGAGGGATTTCCAAGCTTCTAAGAATTAACGAGTTTCCGAAATACCAGCAAATATTTTTTCACCCAATCTTGATGATACTGGGTGATAATGATCAGTACACAAATCCCACTTGGCTCACCAAAATTTGTTCTTCTAGGTTGAAGCGTTCGTCTACAGTAGCAGTTTTTATATTTAGGTTTCCCTCTGCTCTCTCGTATATAGATAGATGAATTTGTAACT
This sequence comes from Callospermophilus lateralis, assembly GCF_048772815.1. NCBI lineage: Eukaryota > Metazoa > Chordata > Mammalia > Rodentia > Sciuridae > Callospermophilus > Callospermophilus lateralis. Next base: position 1,625 of record NW_027511842.1, read on the forward strand.
CTAAATCCAACATGGTTCGTAGTAGCTCTTTGAATCTTTACAAAATAAAGGAGTTCTCAGTTTTGTCTCTATGGTTTGTTTCCTCTTCAAGTAGCCCTAGGCACAGACAGTTGAAAATTACTTTCATTGAGAAGGGTTGCCAAGCTTCTAAGAATTAAAGAGTTTCCAAAATACCAGCAAATATTTTTTCACCTAATCTTGATGATACTTGGTGGTAATGATCAGTACACAAATCCCACTTGGCTCACCAAATTTTGTTCTTCTAGGTAGAAGCGTTCGTCTACAGTAGCAGTTTTTATATTTAGGTTTCCCTCTGTTCTCTCCTATATAGCTAGATGAATTTGGAACTCAAATCCAACATGCTTCGAAGTAGCTCTTGGAAACTTGACAATATAAAGAAGTTCTCAGTTTTTTCTCTATAGTTTGTTTCATTATCAAGTAGCCCTAGGCACAGACTGTGGAAAAGCACTTTCATCGAGAGGGGCAGCCAAGCTTCTAAGAATTAACGAGTTTCCGATTTTCCAGCAAATGTTTTTTCACCCAATCTTGATGATCCTTGGTGGTAATGATCAGTTCACAAATCCCACTTGGCTCACCAAATTTTGTTCTTCTAGGTTTAAGCGTTCGCCTACAGTAGCAGTTTTTATATTTAGGTTTCCCTCTGCTCTCTCCTATATAGATAGATGAATTTGGAACTCTAAATCCAACATGGTTTGTAGTAGCTCTTTGAAACTTGACAAAATAAAGGAGTTCTCAGTTTTGCTCAATGGTTTGTTTCCTCTTCAAGTAGCCCTAGGCACAGTCTGTGGAAAAACACTTTCATTGAGAGGGGTTGCCAAGCTTCTAAGAATTAACGAGTTTCCGAAATACGAGCAAACACTTTTTCACCCAATCTTGATGATACTTGGTGGTAATGATCAGTACACAAATCCCTCTTAGCTCACCAAATTTTGTTCTTCAAGGTTGAAGCGTTCGTCTACAGTAGCAGTTTTTATATTTAGGTTTCCCCTGCTCACTACTGTATAGCTAGATGAATTTGGAACTCAAATCCAACATGCTTCGAAGTAGCTCTTGGAAACTTGACAATATAAAGAAGTTCTCAGTTTTTTCTCTATAGTTTGTTTCATTATCAAGTAGCCCTAGGCACAGACTGTGGAAAAGCACTTTCATCGAGAGGGGTTGCCAAGCTTCTAAGAAATAACTAGTTTCCCAAATACCAGCAAATATTTTTTCACCCAATCTTGATGATACTTGGTGGTAATGATCAGTACACAAATCCCACTTGGCTCACCAAATTTGGTTCTTCTAGGTTGACGCGTTAATCTGCAGTAGTAGTTTTTATATTTAGTTTTCCCTCTGTTCTCTCCTATATAGATAGATGAATTTGGAACTCTAAATGCAACATGGTTTGCAGTAGCTCTTTTAAACTTTACAAAATAAAGCTGTTCTCAGTTTTGTCTCTATGGTTTGTTTCCTCTTCAAGAAGCCCTAGGCACAGACTGTGGAATAGCACTTTCATTGAGAGGGGTTGCCAAGCGTCTAAGAATTAACGAGTTTCCGAAATACGAGCAAAAACTTTTTCACCCAATCTTGATGATACTTAGTGGTAATGTTCAGTACACAAATCCCACTTGGCTCACCAAATTTTGTTCTTCTAGGTTGAAGCGTTCGTCTACAGTAGCAGTTTTTATATTTATGTTTCGCTCTGCTTAATCCTATATAGATAGATGAATTTGGAACTATAATCAAACATGGTTCGTAGAAGCTCTTTGAAACTTGACAAAATAAAGGAGTTCTCAGTTTTGTAGCTATGGTTTGTTTCCTCTTCAAGTATCCCTAGGCACAGACTGTGGAAAAGCAATTTCATTGAGAGGGATTTCCAAGCTTCTAAGAATTAACGAGTTTCCGAAATACCAGCTAATATTTTTTCACCCAATCTTGATGATACTTGGTGATAATGATCAGTACAAAAATCCCACTTGGCTCACCAAATTTTGTTCTTCTACGTTGAAGCGTTCGTCTACAGAAGCAGTTTTTATATTTAGGTTTCCCTCTGCTCTCTCCTATATAGATAGATGAATTTGGAACTCTAAATCCAACATGGTTCGTAGTAGCTCTTTGAATCTTGACAAAATAAAGGAGTTCTCAGTTTTGTCTCTATGGTTTGTTTCCTCTTCAAGTAGCCCTAGGCAAAGACAGTTGAAAATTACTTTAATTGAGAAGGGTTGCCAAGCTTCTAAGAATTAACCAGTTTCCGAAATACCAGCAAAAATTTTTTCACCTAATCTTGATGATACTTGGTGGTAATGATCAGTACACAAATCCCACTTGGCTCACCAAATTTTGTTCTTCTAGGTTGAAGCGTTCGTCTACAGTAGCAGTTTTTATATTTAGGTTTCCCTCTGTTCTCTCCTATATACAGAGATGAATTTGAAACTCTAAATCCAACATGGTTCGTATTAGTTCTTGGAAACTTGACAATATAAAGGAATTCTCTGTTTTTTCTCTATGGTTTGTTTCCTTTTCAAGTAGCCCCAGGCACAGACTGTGGAAAAGCACTTTCATCGAGACGGGCTACCAAGCTTCTAAGAATTAACAAGTTTCCGATATTCCAGCAAATATTTTTTTACCCAATCTTGATGATCCGTAGTGGTAATGATCAGTACATAGCTCCAACTTGGCTCACCAAATTTTGTTCTTCTAGGTTGAAGCGTTCGTCTACAGTAGCAGTTTTTATATTTAGGTTTTCCCTCTGTTCTCTCCTATATAGATAGATGATATGGAACTCTAAATCCAACATGGTGTGTAGTAGCTCTTTGAAAATTGACAAAATAAAAGAGTTCTCAGTTTTGTCTCTATGGTTTGTTTCCTCTTTAAGTAGCCCTAAGCACAGACTGTGGAAAAGCACTTTCATTGAGAGGGGTTGCCAAGCTTCTAAGAATTATCGAGTTTACGAAATACCAGCAAATATTTTTTCACCAAATCTTCAAGATACTTGGTGGTAATGATCAGTACACAAATCCCACTTGGCTCACGAAATTTTGTTCTTCTAGGTTGAAGCGTTCGTGTACAGTAGCAGTTTTTATATTTAGGTTTCCCTCTGTTCTCTCCTATATAGATAGATGAATATGGAACTCTAAATCCAACATGGTGTGTAGTAGCTCTTTGAAACTTGACAAAATAAAGGAGTTCTCAGTTTTGACTCTATGGTTTGTTTGTTCTTTAAGTTGCCCTAAGCACAGACTGTGGAAAAGCACTTTCATTGAGAGGGGTTGCCAAGCTTCTAAGAATTATCGAGTTTACGAAATACCAGCAAATATTTTTTCACCAAATCTTCAAGATACTTGGTGGTAATGATCAGTACACAAATCCCACTTGGCTCACGAAATTTTGTTCTTCTAGGTTGAAGCGTTCGTCTACAGTAGCAGTTTTTATATTTAGGTTTCCCTCTGTTCTCTCCTATATAGATAGATGAATTTGGAACTCTAAATACAACATGGTTTGTAGTAGCTCTTTGAAACTTGAGAAAATAAAGGAGTTCTCAGTTTTGTCTCTATTTTTTGTTTCCTATTCAAGTAGCCCTATGCACAGACTGTGGAAAAGCACTTTCATTGAGAGGGGTTGCCAAGCTTCTAAGAATTAACGAGTTTCCGAAATACCAGCAAATATTTTTTCACCCAATCTTGATGATACTTTGTGGTAATGATCAGTTCACCAATCCCACTTGGCTCACCAAATTTTGTTCTTCTATGTTGAAGCGTTCGTCTACAGTGTCAGTTTTTATATTTAGGTTTCCTTCTGTTCTCTCCTATATAGTTAGATGAATTTGGAACTCTAAATCCAACATGGTTTGAAGTAGCTCTTGGAAACTTGACAATACAAAGGAGTTCTCAGTTTTTTCTCTATAGTTCGTTTCATTTTCAAGTAGCCCTAGGCACAGACTGTTGAAAAGCACTGTCATCGAGAGGGTTGCCAAGCTTCTAAGAATTAACGAGTTTCCGATTTTCCAGCAAATATTTTTCACCCAATCATGATGATACTTGGTGGTAATGATCAGTACACAAATCCCACTTGGCTCACCAAATTTTGTTCTTCTAGGTTGAAGCGTTCGTCTACAGTATCAGTTTTTATATTTAGGTTTCCCTCTGTTCTCTCCTATATAGTTAGATGAATTTGGAACTCTAAATCCAACATGGTTCGAAGTAGCTCTTGTAAACTTGACAATATAAAGGAGTTCTCAGTTTTTTCTCTATAGTTTGTTTCATTTTCAAGTAGCCCTAAGCACAGACTGTGGAAAAGCACTTTCAACGAGAGGGGCTGCCAAGCTTCTAAGAATTAACGAGTTTCCGATTTTCCAGCAAATATTTTTTCACCCAATCTTGATGATCCTTGGTGGTAATGATCAGTTCACAAATCCCACTTGGCTCACCAAATTTTGTTCTTCTAGGTTGAAGCTTTCGCCTACAGTAGCAGTTTTTATATTTAGGTTTCCCTCTGCTCTCTCCTATATAGATAGATGAATTTGGAACTCTAAATCCAACATGGTTCGTAGTAGCTCTTTGAAACTTGACAAAATAAAGGAGTTCTCAGTTTTGTCTCTATGGTTTGTTTCCTATTCAAGTAGCCCAAGGCACAGACTGTGGAAAAGCACTTTCATCGAGAAGGGTTGCCAACCTCCTAAGAATTAACGAGTTTCCGAAATACCAGCAAATATTTTTTCACCCAATCTTGATGATACTTGGTGGTAATGATCAGTACACAAATCCCACTTGGCTCACCAAATTATGATCTTCTAGGTTGAAGCGTTCGTCTACAGTAGCAGTTTTTATATTGAGGTTTCCCTCTGCTCTCTCCTATATAGATAGATGAATTTGGAACTCTAAATCCAACCTGGTTTGTAGTAGGTCTTTGAAACTTGACAAAATAAATAGTTCTCCGTTTTGTCTCAATGGTTTGTTTCCTCTTCAAGTAGCCCTATGCACAGTCTGTGGAAAAGCACTTTCATTGAGAGGGGTTGCCAAGCTTCTAAGAATTAACGAGTTTCCGAAATACGAGCAAACACTTTTTCACCCAATCTTGATGATACTTGTGGTAATGATCAGAACACAAATCCCACTTGGCTCACCAAAATTTGTTCTTCTAGGTTGAAGCGTTCGTCTACAGTAGCAGTTTTTATATTTAGGTTTCCCTCTGCTCACTCCTGTATAGATAAATGAAATTGGAACTCTAAATCCAACATGGTTCGTAGAAGCTCTTTGAAACTTGACAAAATAAAGGAGTTCTCAGTTTTGTCTCTATGGTTTGTTTCCTCTTCAAGTAGCCCTAGGCACAGACTGTGGAAAAGCACTTTCATCGAGAGGGGTTGCCAAGCTTCTAAGAATTAACTAGTTTCCCAAATACCAGCAAATATTTTTTCACCCAATCTTGATGATACTTGGTGGTAATGATCAGAACAGAAATCCCACTTGGCTCACCAAATTTTGTTCTTCTAGGTTGAAGCGTTCATCTGCAGTAGTAGTTTTTATATTTAGTTTTCCCTCTGTTCTCTCCTATATAGATAGATGAATTTGGAACTCTAAATGCAACATGGTTTGCAGTAGCTCTTTTAAACTTTACAAAATAAAGCTGTTCTCAGTTTTGTCTCTATGGTTTGTTTCCTCTTCAAGAAGCCCTAGGCACAGACTGTGGAATAGCACTTTCATTGAGAGGGGTTGCCAACCTTCTAAGAATTAACGAGTTTCAGAAATACCAGCAAAAACTTTTTCACCCAATCTTGATGATACTTAGTGGTAATGTTCAGTACACAAATCCCACTTGGCTCACCAAATTTTGTTCTTCTAGGTTGAAGCGTTCGTCTACAGTAGCAGTTTTTATATTTATGTTTCGCTCTGCTTAATCCTATATAGATAGATGAATTTGGAACTATAATCCAACATGGTTCGTAGAAGCTCTTTGAAACTTGACAAAATAAAGGAGTTCTCAGTTTTGTAGCTATGGTTTGTTTCCTCTTCAAGTATCCCTAGGCACAGACTGTGGAAAAGCAATTTCATTGAGAGGGATTTCCAAGCTTCTAAGAATTAACGAGTTTCCGAAATACCAGCTAATATTTTTTCACCCAATCTTGATGATACTTGGTGATAATGATCAGTACAAAAATCCCACTTGGCTCACCAAATTTTGTTCTTCTACGTTGAAGCGTTCGTCTACAGAAGCAGTTTTTATATTTAGGTTTCCCTCTGCTCTCTCCTATATAGATAGATGAATTTGGAACTCTAAATCCAACATGGTTCGTAGTAGCTCTTTGAATCTTGACAAAATAAAGGAGTTCTCAGTTTTGTCTCTATGGTTTGTTTCCTCTTCAAGTAGCCCTAGGCAAAGACAGTTGAAAATTACTTTAATTGAGAAGGGTTGCCAAGCTTCTAAGAATTAACCAGTTTCCGAAATACCAGCAAAAATTTTTCACCTAATCTTGATGATACTTGGTGGTAATGATCAGTACACAAATCCCACTTGGCTCACCAAATTTGTTCTTCTAGGTTGAAGCGTTCGTCTACAGTAGCAGTTTTTATATTTAGGTTTCCCTCTGTTCTCTCCTATATACAGAGATGAATTTGAAACTCTAAATCCAACATGGTTCGTATTAGCTCTTGGAAACTTGACAATATAAAGGAGTTCTCTGTTTTTTCTCTATGGTTTGTTTCCTTTTCAAGTAGCCCCAGGCACAGACTGTGGAAAAGCACTTTCATCGAGACGGGCTACCAAGCTTCTAAGAATTAACAAGTTTCCGATATTCAGCAAATATTTTTTTACCCAATCTTGATGATCCGTAGTGGTAATGATCAGTACATAGCTCCAACTTGGCTCACCAAATTTTGTTCTTCTAGGTTGAAGCGTTCGTCTACAGTAGCAGTTTTTATATTTAGGTTTCCCTCTGTTCTCTCCTATATAGATAGATGAATATGGAACTCTAAATCCAACATGGTGTGTAGTAGCTCTTTGAAAATTGACAAAATAAAAGAGTTCTCAGTTTTGTCTCTATGGTTTGCTTCCTCTTTAAGTAGCCCTAAGCACAGACTGTGGAAAAGCACTTTCATTGAGAGGGGTTGCCAAGCTTCTAAGAATTATCGAGTTTACGAAATACCAGCAAATATTTTTTCACCAAATCTTCAAGATACTTGGTGGTAATGAACAGTACACAAATCCCACTTGGCTCACGAAATTTTGTTCTTCTAGGTTGAAGCGTTCGTGTACAGTAGCAGTTTTTATATTTAGGTTTCCCTCTGTACTCTCCTATATAGATAGATGAATATGGAACTCTAAATCCAACATGGTGTGTAGTAGCTCTTTGAAACTTGACAAAATAAAGGAGTTCTCAGTTTTGACTCTATGGTTTGTTTCCTCTTTAAGTAGCCCTAAGCACAGACTGTGGAAAAGCACTTTCATTGAGAGGGGTTGCCAAGCTTCTAAGAATTATCGAGTTTACGAAATACCAGCAAATATTTTTTCACCAAATCTTCAAGATACTTGGTGGTAATGATCAGTACACAAATCCCACTTGGCTCACGAAATTTTGTTCTTCTAGGTTGAAGCGTTCGTAACAGTAGCAGTTTTTATATTTAGGTTTCCCTCTGTTCTCTCCTATATAGATAGATGAATTTGGAACTCTAAATACAACATGGTTTGTAGTAGCTCTTTGAAACTTGAGAAAATAAAGGAGTTCTCAGTTTTGTCTCTATTTTTTGTTTCCTATTCAAGTAGCCCTATGCACAGACTGTGGAAAAGCACTTTCATTGAGAGGGGTTGCCAAGCTTCTAAGAATTAACGAGTTTCCGAAATACCAGCAAATATTTTTTCACCCAATCTTGATGATACTTTGTGGTAATGATCAGTTCACCAATCCCACTTGGCTCACCAAATTTTGTTCTTCTATGTTGAAGCGTTCGTCTACAGTGTCAGTTTTTATATTTAGGTTTCCTTCTGTTCTCTCCTATATAGTTAGATGAATTTGGAACTCTAAATCCAACATGGTTTGAAGTAGCTCTTGGAAACTTGACAATACAAAGGAGTTCTCAGTTTTTTCTCTATAGTTCGTTTCATTTTCAAGTAGCCCTAGGCACAGACTGTTGAAAAGCACTGTCATCGAGAGGGTTGCCAAGCTTCTAACAATTAACGAGTTTCCGATTTTCCAGCAAATATTTTTCACCCAATCATGATGATACTTGGTGGTAATGATCAGTACACAAATCCCACTTGGCTCACCAAATTTTGTTCTTCTAGGTTGAAGCGTTCGTCTACAGTATCAGTTTTTATATTTAGGTTTCCCTCTGTTCTCTCCTATATAGTTAGATGAATTTGGAACTCTAAATCCAACATGGTTCGAAGTAGCTCTTGTAAACTTGACAATATAAAGGAGTTCTCAGTTTTTTCTCTATAGTTTGTTTCATTTTCAAGTAGCCCTAAGCACAGACTGTGGAAAAGCACTTTCAACGAGAGGGGCTGCCAAGCTTCTAAGAATTAACGAGTTTCCGATTTTCCAGCAAATATTTTTTCACCCAATCTTGATGATCCTTGGTGGTAATGATCAGTTCACAAATCCCACTTGGCTCACCAAATTTTGTTCATCTAGGTTGAAGCTTTCGCCTACAGTAGCAGTTTTTATATTTAGGTTTCACTCTGCTCTCTCCTATATAGATAGATGAATTTGGAACTCTAAATCCAACATGGTTCGTAGTAGCTCTTTGAAACTTGACAAAATAAAGGAGTTCTCAGTTTTGTCTCTATGGTTTGTTTCCTATTCAAGTAGCCCAAGGCACAGACTGTGGAAAAGCACTTTCATCGAGAAGGGTTGCCAACCTCCTAAGAATTAACGAGTTTCCGAAATACCAGCAAATATTTTTTCACCCAATCTTGATGATACTTGGTGGTAATGATCAGTACACAAATCCCACTTGGCTCACCAAATTATGATCTTCTAGGTTGAAGCGTTCGTCTACAGTAGCAGTTTTTATATTGAGGTTTCCCTCTGCTCTCTCCTATATAGATAGATGAATTAAGAACTCTAAATCCAACCTGGTTTGTAGTAGGTCTTTGAAACTTGACAAAATAAATAGTTCTCCGTTTTGTCTCAATGGTTTGTTTCCTCTTCAAGTAGCCCTAGGCACAGTCTGTGGAAAAGCACTTTCATTGAGAGGGGTTGCCAAGCTTCTAAGAATTAACGAGTTTCCGAAATACGAGCAAACACTTTTTCACCCAATCTTGATGATACTTGTGGTAATGATCAGAACACAAATCCCACTTGGCTCACCAAAATTTGTTCTTCTAGGTTGAAGCGTTCGTCTACAGTAGCAGTTTTTATATTTAGGTTTCCCTCTGCTCACTCCTGTATAGATAAATGAAATTGGAACTCTAAATCCAACATGGTTCGTAGAAGCTCTTTGAAACTTGACAAAATAAAGGAGTTCTCAGTTTTGTCTCTATGGTTTGTTTCCTCTTCAAGTAGCCCTAGGCACAGACAGTTGAAAAGTACTTTCATTGAGAAGGATTGCCAAACTTCTAAGAATTAATTAGTGCGAAATACCAGCAAAAACTCTTTTCACCTAATCTTGATGATACTTGGTGGTAATGATCAGTACACAAGTCTCACTTGGCTCACCAAATTTTGTTATTCTATGTTGAAGCGTTCGTCTACAGTAGCAATTTATATATTTAGGTTTCCCTCTGTTCTCTCCTATATAGAGAGATAAATTTGGAACTCTAAATCCAACATGGTTCGTATTAGCTCTTGGAAACTTTACAATATAAAGAGTCCATGTTTTTTCTCTATGGTTAGTTTCCTTTTCAAGTAGCCCTAGGCATAGACTGTGGAAAAGCACTTTCATCGAGAGGGGCTGCCAAGCTTCTAAGAATTAACGAGTTTCCGATATTCCAGCACGTATTTTTTACCCAATCTTGATGATCCGTAGTGGTAATGATCAGTACACAACTCCCACTTGGGCTCACCAAATTTTGTTCTTGTAGGTTGAAGCGTTCGTCTACAGTAGCAGTTTTTATATTAGGTTTCCCTCTGCTCTCTCCTATATAGATAGATGAATTTGGAACTCTAAATCCAATATGGTTTGTAGTAGCTCTTGAAACTTGACAAAATAAGGATTTCTCAGTATTGTAGCTATGGTTTCTTTCCTCTTCAAGTAGCCCTAGGCACAGCCTGTGGAAAAGCACTTCATTGAGAGGGTTGCCAAGCTTCTAAGAATTAACGAGTTTCGGAAATTAAAGCAAATATTTTTCAACCCAATCTTGATGATACTTGGTGGTAATGATCAGTTCAGAATCCCACTGGCTCAGGAAATTTTGTTCTTCTAGGTTGGAGCATTCATCTACAGTAGTAGTTTTTATATTTACTTTTCCCTCTGTTCTCTCCTATATAGATAGATGAATTTGGAACTCTAAATCCAACATGGTTTGTAGTAGCTCTTTGAAACTTTACAAAATAAAGGAGTTCTCAGTTTTGTAAACTATGGTTTGTATCCTCTTCAAGTAGCCCTAGGCACAGACTGTGGAAAAGCACTTCATTGAGAGTGGTTGCCAAGCTTCTAAGAATTAACGAGTTTCTGAAATACCAGCAAATATTTTTTCCCCCAATCTTGATGATACTTGTTGGTAATGATCAGTACACAAATCCCACATGGCTCACCAAGTTTTGTTCTTCTATGTTGAAGCGGTCGTCTACAGTGTCAGTTTTTATATTTAGGTTTCCCTCTGTTGTCTCCAATATAGATAGATGAATTTGGAACTCTAAATCCAAATGGTTCGTAGTAGCTCTTTGAAACTTGACAAAATAAAGGAGTTCTCTGTTTTGTCTCTATGGTTTGTTTCCTCTTCAAGTAGCCCTAGGCACAGACAGTTGAAAAGTACTTTCATGAGAAGGATTGCCAAACTTCTAAGAATTAACGAGTGCGAAATACCAGCAAAAATTCTTTCCACCAATTTGATGATACTTGGTGGTAATGATCAGTACACAAGTCCCACTTGGCTCACCAAATTTTGTTCTTCTAGGTTGAAGCGTTCCTGCTACAGTAGCAAATTATATATTTAGTTTCCCTCTGTTCTCTCCTATATAGAGAGATGAATTTGGAACTCTAAATCCAACATGGTTCATATTAGCTCTTGGAAACTTTACAATAAAAGGAGTTCTATGTTTTTCTCAATGGTTAGTTTCCCTTTTCAAGTAGCCCTAGGCATAGACTGTGGAAAAGCACTTTCATCGAGAGGGCCTGCCAAGCTTCTAAGAATTAACGAGTTTCCGATATTCCAGCACATATTTTTTACCCAATCTTGATGATCCGTAGTGGTAATGATCAGTACACAACTCCCACTTGGCTCACCAAATTTTGTTCTTGTAAGTTGAAGCGTTCGTCTACAGTAGCAGTTTTTATATTTAGGTTTCCCCTCTGCTCTCTCCTATATAGATAGATGAATTTGGAACTCTAAATCCAATATGGTTTGTAGTAGCTCTTTGAAACTTGACAAAATAAAGGAGTTCTCAGTTTTGTCTCTATGGTTTGTTTCCTCTTCAACTAGCCCTAGGCACAGACTGTGGAAAAGCACTATCATTGAGAGGGGTTGCCAAGCTTCTAAGAATTAACGAGTTTCGGAAATAAAAGCAAATATTTTTTCACCAGATCTTGATGATACTTGGTGGTAATGATCAGTTCACAAATCCCTCTTGGCTCACCAAATTTTGTTCTTCTAGGTTGGAGCATTCATCTACAGTAGTAGTTTTTATATTTAGGTTTCCTTCTGTTCTCTCCTATATAGATAGATGAATTGGAACTCTAAATCAACATGGTTTGTAGTAGCTCTTTGAAACTTTACAAAATAAAGGAGTTCTCAGTTTTGTCCCTATGGTTTGTATCCTCTTCAAGTAGCCCTAGGCACAGACTGTGGAAAAGCACTTTCATTGAGAGGGGTTGCCAACCTTCTAAGAATTAACGAGTTTCCGAAATAAAAGCAAATATTTTTTCACCCAATCGTGATGATACTTGGTGGTAATGATCAGTACACAAATCCCACTTGGCTCACCAAACTTTGTTCTTCTAGGTTGGAGCATTCATCTACAGTAGTAGTATTTATATTTAGTTTTCCCTCTGTTCTCTCCTATATAGATAGATGAATTTGGAACTCTAAATCCAACATGGTTTGTAGTAGCTCTTTGAAACTTTACAAAATAAAAATGTTCTCAGTTTTGTCTCTATGGTTTGTTTCCTCTTCAAGTAGCCCTAGGCACAGACTGTGGAAAAGCACTTTCATTGAGAGGGGTTGCCAAGCTTTTAAGAATTAACGAGTTTCTGAAATAAAAGCAAATATTTTTCATCCAATCTTGATGATACTTTGTGGTAATGATCAGTACACAAATCCCACTTGGCTCACGAAATTTTGTTCTTCTAGGTTGAAGCGTTCGTGTACAGTAGCAGTTTTTATATTTAGGTTTCCCTCTGCTCTCTCGTATATAGATAGATGAATTCGGAACTCTAAATCCAATATGGTTTGTAGTAGCTCTTTGAAAATAGACAAAATAAAGTAGTTCTCAGTTTTGTCTCTATTTTTTGTTTCCTATTCAAGTAGCCCTATGCACAGACTGTGGAAAAGCACTTTCATTGAGAGGCATTGCCAAGCTTCTAAGAATTAACGAGTTTCCGAAATACCAGCAAATATTTTTTTTACCCAATCTTGATGATACTTGGTGGTAATGATCAGTTCAGAAATCCCATTTGGCTCACCAAATTTTGTTCTTCTAGGATGGAGCATTCATCTACAGTAGTAGTTTTATATTTAGTTTTCCCTCTGTTCTCTCCTATATAGATAGATGAATTTGGAACTCTAAATCCAACATGGTTTGTAGTAGCTCTTTGAAACTTTACAAAATAAAGGAGTTCTCAGTTTTGTCCCTATGGTTTGTATCCTCTTCAAGTAGCCCTAGGCACAGACTGTGAAAAAGCACTTTCATTGAGAGTGGTTGCCAAGCTTCTAAGAATTAACGAGTTTCCGAAATACCAGCAAATATTTTTACACCCAATCTCGATGATACTTGGTTTTAATGATTAGTACACAAATCCCACTTGGCTCACCAAATTTTGTTCTTCTAGGTTGAAGCGTTCATCTACAGTATTAGTTTTTATACTTAGTTTTCCCTCTGTTCTCTCCTATATAGACAGAGGAATTTGGAACTCTAAATCCAACATGGTTTGTAGTCGCTCTTTGAAACTTTACAAAATAAAAGAGTTCTCAGTTTTTTCTCTATTTTTTGATTCCTATTCACGTAGCCCTATGCACAGACTGTTAAATACCAGCAAATATTTTTTAACCCAATCTTGATGATACTTGGTGGTAATGATAAGTTCACAAATCCCACTTGGCTCACCAAATTTTGTTTTCTAGGTTGGGAGCATTCATCTACAGTAGTAGTTTTTATATTTAGGTTTCCTTCTGTTCTCTCCTATATAGATAGATGAATTTGGAACTCTACATCCAACATGGTTTGTAGTAGCACTTTGAAACTTTACAAAATAAAGGAGTTCTCAGTTTTGTCCCTATGGTTTGTATCCTCTTCAAGTAGCCCTAGGCACAGACTGTAGAAAAGCACTTTCATTGAGAGGGGTTGCCAAGCTTCTAAGAATTAACGAGTTTCCGAAATAAAAGCAAATATTTTTTCACCCAATCTTGATGATACTTGGTGGTAATGATCAGTACACAAATCCCACTTGGCTCACCAAACTTTGTTCTTCTAGGTTGGAGCATTCATCTACAGTAGTAGTATTTATATTTAGTTTTCCCTCTGTTCTCTCCTATATAGATAGATGAATTTGGAACTCTAAATCCAACATGGTTTGTAGTAGCTCTTTGAAACTTTACAAAATAAAAATATTCTCAGTTTTGTCTCCATGGTTTGTTTCCTCTTCAAGTAGCCCTAGGCACAGACTGTGGAAAAGCACTTTCATTGAGAGGGGTTGCCAAGCTTCTAAGAATAACGAGTTTCCGAAATAAAAGCAAATATTTTTTCACCCAATCTTGATGATACTTTGTGGTAATGATCAGTACACAAATCCCACTTGGCTCACGAAATTTTCTTCTTCTAGGTTGAAGCGTTCGTGTACAGTAGCAGTTTTTATATTTAGATTTCCCTCTGTTCTCTCGTATATAGATAGATGAATTCGGAACTCTAAATCCAATATGGTTTGTAGTAGCTCTTTGAAACTAGAGAAAATAAAGTAGTTCTCAGTTTTGTCTCTATTTTTTGTTTCCTATTCAAGTAGCCCTATGCACAGACAGTTCAAAAGTACTTTCATTGAGAAGGATTGCCAACCTTCTAAGAATTAACGAGTGCGAAATACCAGCAAAAATTCTTTTCACCTAATCTTGATGATACTTGGTGGTAATGATCAGTACACAAGTCCCACTTGGCTCACCAAATTTTGTTCTTCTAGGTTGAAGCGTTCGTCTACAGTAGCAATTTATATATTTAGGTTTCCCTCTGTTCTCTCCTATATAGAGAGATGAATTTGGAACTCTAAATCCAACATGGTTCGTATTAGCTCTTGGAAACTTTACAATATAAAGGTGTTCTATGTTTTTTCTCTATGGTTAGTTTCCTTTTCAAGTAGCCCTAGGCATAGACTGTGGAAAAGCACTTTCATCGAGAGGGGCTGCAAACTTCTAAGAATTAACGAGTTTCCGATATTCCAGCACATATTTTTTACCCAATCTTGATGATCCGTAGTGGTAATGATCAGTACACAACTCCCACTTGGCTCACCAAATTTTGTTCTTGTAGGTTGAAGCGTTCGTCTACAGTAGCAGTTTTTATATTTAGGTTTCCCTCTGCTCTCTACTATATAGATAGATGAATTTGGAACTCTAAATCCAATATGGTTTGTAGTAGCTCTTTGAACCATGACAAAATAAAGGAGTTCTCAGTTTTGTCTCTATGGTTTGTTTCCTCTTCAAGTAGCCCTAGGCACAGCCTGTGGAAAAGCACTTTCATTGAGAGGGGTTGCCAAGATTCTAAGAATTAATGAGTTTCCGAAATAAAAGCAAATATTTTTTCACCCAATCTTGATGATACTTGGTGGTAATGATCAGTTCACAAATCCCACTTGGCTCACCAAATTGTGTTCTTCTAGGTTGACGCGTTCATCCACATTTTCAGTTTTAATATTATTTTTCCCTCTGTTCTCTCCTATATAGATAGATGAATTTGGAACTCTAAATCCAACATGGTTTGTAGTAGCTCTTTGAAACTTTACAAAATAAAGGAGTTCTCAGTTTTGTCTCTATGGTTTGTTTCCTCTTCAAGGAGCCCTAGGCACAGACTGTGGAAAAGCATTTTCATTGAGAGGGGTTGCCAAGCTTCTAAAAATTAACAAGTTTCCGAAATACCAGCAAATATTTTTTCACCCAATCTTGATGATACTTGGTGGTAATGATCAGTACACAGTTCCCACTTGGCTCATAAATTTTGTTCTTCTAGGTTGAAGCGTTCGTCTACAGTATCAGTTTTAATATTTTGGTTTCCCTCTGTTCTCTCCTTTATAGATTGATGAATTTGGAACTCTAAATCCATCATGGTTCGTAGTAGCTCCTTGAAACTTGACAAAATAAAGGAGTTCTCCGTTTTTTCTCTATGGTTTGTTTCCTCATCAAGTAGCCCTAGGCACAGACTGTGGAAAAGCACTTTCATTGAGAGGGGTTGCCAAGCTGCTAAGAATTAACGAGTTTCCGAAATATGAGCAAACACTTTTTCACCCAATCTTGATGATACTTGGTGGTAATGATCAGTACACAAATCCCACTTGGCTCACCAAATTTTGTTCTTCTAGGGTGAAGCGTTCGTCTACAGTAGCAGTTTTTATATTTAGGTTTCCCTCTGCTCACTCCTATATAGATAGATGAATTTGGAACTCTAATTCCAACATGGTTCGTAGAAGGTCTTTGAAACTTGACAAAATAAAAGAGTTCTCTCAGTTTTGTAGCTATGGTTTGTTTCCTCTTAGTATCCCTAGGCACAGACTGTGGAAAAGCAATTTCATTGAGAGGGATTTCCAAGCTTCTAAGAATTAACGAGTTTCCGAAATACCAGCTAATATTTTTTCACCCAATCTTGATGATACTTGGTGATAATGATCAGTACAAAAATCCCACTTGGCTCACCAAATTGTTCTTCTACGTTGAAGCGTTCGTCTACAGAAGCAGTTTTTATATTTAGGTTTCCCTCTGCTCTCTCCTATATAGATAGATGAATTTGGAACTCTAAATCCAACATGGTTCGTAGTAGCTCTTTGAATCTTGACAAAATAAAGGAGTTCTCAGTTTTGTCTCTATGGTTTGTTTCCTCTTCAAGTAGCCCTAGGCAAAGACAGTTGAAAATTACTTTAATTGAGAAGGGTTGCCAAGCTTCTAAGAATTAACCATTTTCCGAAATACCAGCAAAAATTTTTTCACCTAATCTTGATGATACTTGGTGGTAATGATCAGTACACAAATCCCACTTGGCTCACCAAATTTTGTTCTTCTAGGTTGAAGCGTTCGTCTACAGTAGCAGTATTTATATTTAGGTTTCCCTCTGTTCTCTCCTATATACAGAGATGAATTTGAAACTCTAAATCCAACATGGTTCGTATTAGCTCTTGGAAACTTGACAATATAAAGGAGTTCTCTGTTTTTTCTCTATGGTTTGTTTCCTTTTCAAGTAGCCCCAGGCACAGACTGTGGAAAAGCACTTTCATCGAGACGGGCTACCAAGCTTCTAAGAATTAACAAGTTTCCGATATTCCAGCAAATATTTTTTTACCCAATCTTGATGATCCGTAGTGGTAATGATCAGTACATAGCTCCAACTTGGCTCACCAAATTTTGTTCTTCTAGGTTGAAGCGTTCGTCTACAGTAGCAGTTTTTATATTTAGGTTTCCCTCTGTTCTCTCCTATATAGATAGATGAATATGGAACTCTAAATCCAACATGGTGTGTAGTAGCTCTTTGAAAATTGACAAAATAAAAGAGTTCTCAGTTTTGTCTCTATGGTTTGTTTCCTCTTTAAGTAGCCCTAAGCACAGACTGTGGAAAAGCACTTTCATTGAGAGGGGTTGCCAAGCTTCTAAGAATTATCGAGTTTACGAAATACCAGCAAATATTTTTTCACCAAATCTTCAAGATACTTGGTGGTAATGATCAGTACACAAATCCCACTTGGCTCACGAAATTTTGTTCTTCTAGGTTGAAGCGTTCGTGTACAGTAGCAGTTTTTATATTGAGGTTTCCCTCTGTTCTCTCCTATATAGATAGATGAATATGGAACTCTAAATCCAACATGGTGTGTAGTAGCTCTTTGAAACTTGACAAAATAAAGGAGTTCTCAGTTTTGACTCTATGGTTTGTTTCCTCTTTAAGTAGCCCTAAGCACAGACTGTGGAAAAGCACTTTCATTGAGAGGGGTTGCCAAGCTTCTAAGAATTATCGAGTTTACGAAATACCAGCAAATATTTTTTCACCAAATCTTCAAGATACTTGGTGGTAATGATCAGTACACAAATCCCACTTGGCTCACGAAATTTTGTTCTTCTAGGTTGAAGCGTTCGTCTACAGTAGCAGTTTTTATATTTAGGTTTCCCTCTGTTCTCTCCTATATAGATAGATGAATTTGGAACTCTAAATACAACATGGTTTGTAGTAGCTCTTTGAAACTTGAGAAAATAAAGGAGTTCTCAGTTTTGTCTCTATTTTTTGTTTCCTATTCAAGTAGCCCTATGCACAGACTGTGGAAAAGCACTTTCATTGAGAGGGGTTGCCAAGCTTCTAAGAATTAACGAGTTTCCGAAATACCAGCAAATATTTTTTCACCCAATCTTGATGATACTTTGTGGTAATGATCAGTTCACCAATCCCACTTGGCTCACCAAATTTTGTTCTTCTATGTTGAAGCGTTCGTCTACAGTGTCAGTTTTTATATTTAGGTTTCCTTCTGTTCTCTCCTATATAGTTAGATGAATTTGGAACTCTAAATCCAACATGGTTTGAAGTAGCTCTTGGAAACTTGACAATACAAAGGAGTTCTCAGTTTTTTCTCTATAGTTCGTTTCATTTTCAAGTAGCCCTAGGCACAGACTGTTGAAAAGCACTGTCATGGAGAGGGTTGCCAAGCTTCTAAGAATTAACGAGTTTCCGATTTTCCAGCAAATATTTTTCACCCAATCATGATGATACTTGGTGGTAATGATCAGTACACAAATCCCACTTGGCTCACCAAATTTTGTTCTTCTAGGTTGAAGCGTTCGTCTACAGTATCAGTTTTTATATTTAGGTTTCCCTCTGTTCTCTCCTATATAGTAAGATGAATTTGGAACTCTAAATCCAACATGGTTCGAAGTAGCTCTTGTAAACTTGACAATATAAAGGAGTTCTCAGTTTTTTCTCTATAGTTTGTTTCATTTTCAAGTAGCCCTAAGCACAGACTGTGGAAAAGCACTTTCAACGAGAGGGGCTGCCAAGCTTCTAAGAATTAACGAGTTTCCGATTTTCCAGCAAATATTTTTTCACCCAATCTTGATGATCCTTGGTGGTAATGATCAGTTCACAAATCCCACTTGGCTCACCAAATTTTGTTCTTCTAGGTTGAAGCTTTCGCCTACAGTAGCAGTTTTTATATTTAGGTTTCCCTCTGCTCTCTCCTATATAGATAGATGAATTTGGAACTCTAAATCCAACATGGTTCGTAGTAGCTCTTTGAAACTTGACAAAATAAAGGAGTTCTCAGTTTTGTCTCTATGGTTTGTTTCCTATTCAAGTAGCCCAAGGCACAGACTGTGGAAAAGCACTTTCATCGAGAAGGGTTGCCAACCTCCTAAGAATTAACGAGTTTCCGAAATACCAGCAAATATTTTTTCACCCAATCTTGATGATACTTGGTGGTAATGATCTGTACACAAATCCCACTTGGCTCACCAAATTATGATCTTCTAGGTTGAAGCGTTCGTCTA
>NW_027511843.1:0-20626 GCF_048772815.1 Callospermophilus lateralis
TAGTAGTCAGATTCTAGTACAGTATGGGTTAGTGTCAGGGATTCAGTATTTCAAATGGAAAATAGGAAAATGAATCCAATGTGTATGCAAACATATGCTAAACAAAAATCTTTCCACTCTCATCCAGAAAAATGCCTTGACATTACCTTCGCCCCAAGTAAGACACAATTAGAGGAGAAGAATTAGAAAATCTGTTAATACATATCTGGAATGGAAAATGCTCAGGAGTTCACAACCTTGAAGGTGGTAGAGGAGTTTCCAAAAGTAAGGGAAAGGGTAAACACTCCAGAAACATGGAGCTCTGCTTGCCTAAAGACTTCTTGAGAAACTGCCTCTGAGGTTGGGCACTTGAAATATACGTTGTTGTCAGAAGCTTTAGCTTTCTTTGTAGTGAGACCATCAAAGCTGGGTCTTCATCTATGTGACCTGGAGGATGTTGTTTCTTATTTTCCTAATGAACATGTGGCAGCAGTTCTGAATTCTCTCTTTGTAGGTAAACTGTGGCAACTTGGGGCTAAGTGTCTCCCTGTTTGGACTGTGAACCCAGTTGGTAATCCTCCAGTTTTCGTGGTGTTTCTTGCTGCTGCACTTGGAGTTTGGTATTTGCTTCTTGAAATACAAGGATTTCAACTGGGGCACAGTGCTGGAGGGATTTCTGTCACATGTGGTGTGTCAGGGTCTGCATATAAATGCACCAACCAGGCTTCTATCGCACATGCTTGCCCCCTTGACCATAGCAACTTGATTCTGAACATTGCCCTGAAAAATCTCCATATAACAAGATGCCTTTACATATAAGGGTCTGCTGGCTGCAGCATGTCAGTCACAAGCCATTTGGAAGCCAATGGCAGATCCACATGGCCCCAACACAGATGTTTTATCACACACCTGCACATCACTGCTCTAGGCCCCAACTCAGCAGTCTCCAAATTACTGGCATCTCTGTTCTACACCATTCTCATGAAACCAAGTCAATCAAGGCACTGTCTTGTACACTCATGATCAACAGCATAAGATCCAAAGTTACTCCAGTGCCATCTGGTCATGGGAATTTAAAAAATGTCATGGTACTTATCTAGCCATTTTTAAAGGATGAAGTTGGAGGCACTGTGGGTTTAAATTTATTCAGGAACCATTAAATGTTGAGGAAGTTTATTTCAATGAAAGTTCTGGAGAACTCTCAGAGGAAAGTCTTCCCAAAGAGTGACCAAAAAGTCACATGAAGCCAGGCCCATTGAGGTCTACAATATGAGGTCCATGTGAGTTTTGACTCTCAACTATTGCTGCCAAGTCTTTCAGAATGAAATCATGTGATATCCTGGCTGAGATTCCCAGTGTTCTGTGGAAAGCTACCCTGGTCCAAGATCTCAGTTTCCAAGAGCGACTCTCATGCATGGCCTCCTAAAACCCCAACACAATTCATGGCAATACTTCTCTGACGTCAGTTCTAGACCTCAGTCTCTAAGGGTATCACACCAGAGTTCAAGCCCAGGTGGACCCAGTCATCACTTCCAACCACCACACAAATAAACACAATTAAAACCAAAACACTCCCACAAGGCCCTCATCCTCTTCCATATAGACACTAATCATAACCTCTTGCTGGAGTTTTCCATGAGGGGCGCAGCCCAAGACAGTGTTCAAAAGAGCTCCCTTGCCACTTATTTTCCTAAAGTCAGCGTGGTTTTTTACCATTTTTGTTTTGGATACACACATGGAATCTTTCTTTAGATCCATGAGGTGCTGAGAATCTAAGCCACAGCATCACACAGGGCCAAGAGGCTGAATCAGACACATCCTTATCCTAAGCAATTAAACAAAGAGCGACAGGTGATGCGCATGCATTTCCATTTGAAAACAGTTTTCATCAGTCTTCCCAAATGGGTGGACTGAGGCAAAGACCTCCTGACATTCAGGTCAACAGATCAATAGGTAAGCAAAAGGCCAAAAGAAGGGTTTTTCCACTGAGACATTACTGGTCACACTGATATCTGTGTTTTCTGAGATGCTCCCATTTCCTTCAGCTATCCAGTACATGGCCATGTCACAGAGCTTGGAGGGGTACATATCTTGGACACAAATCCATAAGACTATTTTGGAGAGTGGCCAGAATTTAGGAAGAAAACCTGAACTTAGGAATTTAGTAGGTGTTGCACATCTATAAGACAAGCCACAGTCCATTAATAAATCGGGCAGGATGAATGCTGGGAAGCTTCCTAATAGACAGGACACATCCTTGATGCATTCTCTTTTCTAATGTCTTCAACCATGGACACAGTGGAATACATAGATAAAGAAACACTCACCTTGTCAAACGACCTACTATAAAGAGTCCACACCAAACCAAAAAAAACCCGCCTTTTCCACCTATTCTCAGAAAATGAGACAGAACCAAAAACTCACACCCACACCCACAAAGGCACCTCCTTTCCCCAAGTAGGTCTGTGACTATACAGTGTGTCCTCTGAATGGTGGGCCATACTATGTTACCCCAAAATGGCCTGTCTTGTCTCAGATCTGTTTTCTTTGGCCAACTCTGTGAAGTTGTGAGGATCCATTGGTGAGCCACTTTCTGCTTTCTCAGGAAGGGCCCCTCTTCAGAGCTTTTCTGGCATTTGGCCATCCTCACATCAGTAGGTACCAAGAAAGACTGACTCTGTCCTTGGTAAATCCAAACAAGTGAGACCACTGGGACTGGTACTGGGACTGGCTCTGTGTGCCTGGTTTCCTGGATCCCAAGTTCAGAGATTCCATCACCAAGAAAGTGAGGTAGGTCACTTCCTTCAGGAACTGAATGAGGTCACAGCCTTGGCAACCACTTTGTCGTAACAGATGCTTCCAAGGGTCCCATGAGATGGAGGCTGCACCTACTTCCTCTGACATTTTCATAAGTTAGAATGGTATATCAACCATAGGTACTGGGGAACAGCTCTCCACAGAGGCTTGGTTTGGTCCATCTTCTCTACATTAAGAAGAGAGATTCTGATTAAGACACAACCCTTTATCCTGACCATGTTTTTTTGCCATGGAAGATGACTTTTGCCCTCTCAGGTCGTTCATAGCATCCTACAGATTCTCCAGGGATTATTTCTACATGGACCTTTGAGGTTCTCAGCAGGTGGAAGATCCATACATTCCTGTATTGTAATACCAACTCTGTCTCTGCTCTTCTGTAAAGTTAGATTGAGGAACAGTGTATGGTTAGGATTAATAACATGTTCAATATGGGTTAGGAATCATTCTGCTTGATGAACAATGGTATTGGAAACCTGCGATATTTACATGAAAATATTGGTGAAATATAAGTATTGAAATATAAATCTAGGTAAGATTTGAATCCTAGAAGGGAATTTGGCCTTTGAGTGGGATACTTAGCTTTGAATTATGTTCTGCACATATGTCTCAGATAAATTGATATGCAATGGCATAGATCCTTGTAACTTCGATGATTGAATGTAGAAGAGAGCATCCAGTTAAAAAAGGGATTTTTGCTAGGATTAGGAATATAGTCGGTAGGATTACGAAGAAGATTGAGTATAGAATATGGACCAAAAGTTCTTTAGCAATAGGGTTTCTGGTAGAGATTGAATATAAATGTCAGCACATGTGAAGAGTCAGTCACAATGATGAACTGGGGAAAAAAGTAGGAAAGCAGATGTGAATAGAGAGTAGGAAATCAGGCAAATTATAAAATGAGTGAGAGGTTTAGACAGTTTCAACAGGGTGAGATTGAAAATGTAGTCTTAGGAAGAAACACATATGTAATCACCAATAGGATTGACATTTGAGAGCATTAGGCAACCTGGACATGGATGTTTTTAGTAATCCATGTTCACTTTCCATTTAGGCTTTGGGACAGTCATAAGTGTGACCTTTGCATTTTGTGTCCAGAATATTACTGTGATAAAATGTATATGTAGATCAGTTGACATGCATATTTTTTCCACCATTTCTGGGAGCAATATTTTGAAGATATAGAAATTATTGTTGGGAGTACACAGAGGTGTACCATGTGTCTATCAATATATAGACAATGCATGAATAGACCATACTGTGAATAAATGATATAACTGGTTTCACTTTGAATAATGGATTGAATTGATATCTGAAAGTATACAAGAAATCTTATATTGATGTACAATCATTCATTTAAACCATTTTTACATCTAATGGTAATATTAGTGTTATGTTTTATCATGACGGGTGTGTCAGTTTTGCTTCAAAAGTGATAATGGAAATCGAAAATAATGTGTTTGGAAAGAAGTGTCACAAAAAGAGAAGTCAAGAAACATGGAGGAATACATGTGTTCTGAAGCAAAAGTGATTGAAAGCAAAACAAATGTGTATATATTTGCTAAATTGTGGATGAAATATACATCCTATGATGTGCATTAACTGGAGAAATAGTAATGTACCAGTGTTGAATAAAAATGAACGTCAAAATACACATTATATCACATAGGAATCTTCTTGCATTGATGTTAAACTGGGTCAGTTACTGTATAAATATTAGAATTTTATTTTGGTGTTATAATACAATTTATTTTAGCACTAGCATGCCACAGAATGTAGAAGAAAGAGCAATGGATTTTTAGTTATAACACTAATAATCTAGCATTTAATGATTATTTTGGGGAGTCTAGAATTTACATAAGGCTATGCAACATAATTTTTTGTATTTAACATTCATAAAATCTTGGAATTTTGGTAATATTTCTCCTTTTTTTATTTTTTCAGTTGTTGATAGACCTTCATTTTATTTATTCGTATGTGGTGCTGAGAATATAACCCACTGCCTCACACATGCTAGACAAGCATGTTAACACTGAGTCACAAACCCAGCCCCTCCACTTTTATCTTTTCATCAAACACTCCTCTCCCTCTTCTTTACTCACTTTCTTCCTCATTTTCCCCCTTCTCTCTCTTCCTTTTTCATTTTCCCTCCATAAGTATTTTTCTCTCATAGCATTACAAACAGTACTATGCTATGAAATTTACATTTAAAACTGTTTTTTATAGTCATTCTTTTCTTGAGAAAATTTAAAAATTATAACCACCTGATAAATATATTACAATACATTTATTATGCATATGTATCTATATTCATGCATATGTGTTACATATATATATATATATATATATATATATATATATATACATATATATTTAAAAGTACTTTGATTAGCCTGTTAGAAATAATATAGACCAAGTCTTTCTTAATTCTCAAGTCTTCCAGAATTAACATCTTACAGTGAAAATCAAATAAACATATTTAAGTAAACAGGTATCATTCTTATTTATCAATACTGATAATTTAAGGTTTTTATATCACATTTAGCTGTAATATGGCATATTAACTCTTTTGAATTAGAGAATTTTTTTTGAACAACCTATTATTTAAGGACCATATGCACTGACATTTTAAATGGCTTTCTTGTGATTTCACTTTCTATCAATTGCATATTAATTGCCAAATACTTATTTTAGTAATTTTCATATTCATAATTGATATAAAGTCAATTGATTAATTCTTTTTGTAAGGAGTTACTAATTACAGTAGGGACAGTATTAATAATTCTAAATCTTTATAAAAATGGTACAAAAATATTTTCATGCAAAATTATGTATAATTGCATGCTCTAAATGTTTGATTGTTGATACATATAATAAAGAGCTTTTGATGAGTCTCTTCCCCAGTAAAACAGAAAATGCAAAGATATAGTTGGGTATGTATGTCCAAACAAACATATGGAAAAATACACATTATCATCTAGAAACTATTAAATAAAAGATGAAAAGAACAATCCAACACATTGTACCAACTTGTCAGATGAGGTAGTATTCTGGAAGAATAGCCTAAGTCTAGACCTGGTCCATGACAAAATATTCACAAAAAAATAAAATATGAAAAATATAGGAAATGCTATGAGTTTTTCTTGAAGGTAAGTGGATTATCCTTTAATCTCAATTATGTGCATTTTTAAAAGCCAGTTTTCTGGTAAAATAAATTTGTGATACTTACAAGTACACAAAACAAAGTTTCTGCTTAGCAAAATGAATGCATCTCAACTCTTTTTTAGCTGATTTCTTCCCACTCAACTTTAAACCTTTATTTATTTATTTTTTATTGGTTGTTCAAAACATTACAAAGCTCATCCTATATCATCTTTCATACATTTGACTCAATTGGGTTATGAACTCCCAATTTTCCCCAAATACGAGTTGCAGAATCACATCGGTTACACATTCACATTTTTACATGATGTCATATTAGTGACTGTTGTATTCTGCTACATTTCCTATCCCCTACTATCCCCTACTATACCCCCTCCCATCCCCTTCCATCTTCTTTCTCTACCTCATCTGCTGTTGTTCACTTCTCTCCCTTGCCCCACCTTTCCCCAATTTTCCCTACCCCATTGTTTGAAGATGCTATCCTACTTCCATTGCATGCTTTTAGCCCCTTTTTCAAATATAAGAAAGTTGTAATTTTGAGGATTGGTTTCTGTGTCCTCTATTCTGTACCATTGTTCCACCTGCCTATTTTGTTACCAGTACCACGCTGTTTTTGTTACTATTGCTTTTAGTACAGTTTGAACTCTGGTATCACTATACCTCCAGATTCATATTTTCTGTTTAGAGTTGCTTTTGCTATTCTGGGTCTTTTGTTTTTCCATCTTCTAAGATCTTCTTCTCTCTCTCTCTTTAGGGTTCTGTAGTTTTCAGTATATAAAACTTTCACGTCTTTTGTTAGGTTGATTCCCAAGTATCTTATTTTATTTGAGGATATTGTGAATGGAGTGGTTTTCCTCATTTCCATTTCAGAAGTTGTGTTGCTGACATACAGGAATGCCTTTCATTTATGCGTGTTAATTTTATATTCTGCCACTTTGCTGAATTCATTTATTAACTCTAGCCGTTTCATTGTAGACCCTTTGGGGTCTGTTAAATATATTTTCATGACATCTGCAAATAGCGATAATTTAAATACTTCTTTTCCTATTTTTTTGTCTTTAATTTTTTTTGTCTGTCTAATTGTTCTGGCTAGTATTTCAAGAACTAAATTGAATAGAAGTGGTGATAGAGGGCATCCCTGTTTTGTTCCAGATTTTAGAGGGAATGCCTTCAGTTTTTCCACATTTAGGATGATGCTAGCCTGAGGTTTAGCATATATAGCTTTTACAATGTTGAGGTAAGTTCCTGTTATCCCTAGTTTTTCTAGTGTTTTGAACATAAAGTGATGCTGAACTTTGTCAAATGTTTTTTCTGCATCTATTGAGATGATCATATGGTTCTTGTCTTTATGTCTATTGATGTGGTGAATGGCATTTATTGATTTCCGTATATTGAACAAGCCTTGCATCCCACGGATGAATCTTACTTGATCATGGTGCACAATTTTTTTGATATGCTTTTGTATTCGATTCGCCAGGATTTTATTGACAAGTTTTGCATCGAAGTTCATTAGAGATATTGGTCTGTAGTTTTCTTTCTTTGAAGTGTCTTTGTCTGGTTTCGGGATCAGGGTGATTTATCCTCATAGAATAAATTTGGAAAAGCTCCTTCTTTTTGTTTTTCTTGAAATAGCTTGAAAAATATTGGTATTAATTCTTCTTTAAAGGTTTTGTAGAACTCCGCTGTATACCCATCCGGTCCATGGCTTCTTTTGGTTGGTAGTTTTTGATGGCTTCTTTCATTTCTTCCTTTGTTATTGGTCTGTTTAAATTGCGTGTGTCTTCCTGACTCAATCTGGGCAGATCTTATGACTTAAAAAATTCATCGATATCTTCACTATCTTCTATTTTATTGGAATATAGTGTTTCAAAATACTTTCTAATTATCTTCTGTATTTCTGTAGTGTCTGTTGTGATATTGCCTGTTTCATCCCGTATGTTAGTAATTTGAGTTCTCTCTCTTCTTCTCTTCATTAGCATGGCTGTGGGCCTGTCAATCTTATTTATTTTTTCAAAGAACCAACTTTTAGTTTTATCAAATTTTTAAATTTTTTTTTTTGTTTCAATTTTGTTGATTTCTGCTCTAAATTTAATTATTTCTTGTCTTCTACTACATTTGCTGTTGTTTTGCTCTTCCTTTTCTAGGTTTTTGAGGTGTAGTGTGAGTTCATTTATTTGTTGATTTTTTTCTTTTTTTGAGGAAAGAACTCCAAGAAATGAACTTCCCTCTTAAACTGCTTTCATTGTGTCCCATCGATTCTGGTATGTTGTGTCTGTATTGTCATTTGTCTCTAAGAATTTTTTTTATCTCCTCCATTATGTCTTCTGTAACCCAGTGATCATTCAGTAGCATGTTGTTCATTTTCCATGTGATGTAGGATTTTTCCTTCCTTCTTTCATCATTGATTTCCAGTTTCATTCCATTATTATCAGATATAGTGCATGGTATAATCTCCATGCTTTTATATTTACTAAGAATTGCCCTATGGCATAATATATGGTCTATCTTTGAGTAGGATCCATGTGAAACTGAGAAGAACGTGTATCCACTTGATGATGGCTGATATATTCTATATATGTCGTTCAAGTCTAGGTTACAAATTGTGCTGTTGAGTTTGATAGTTTCTTTATTCAGTTCTTGTCTAGAGAATCTGTCTAATGCCGAGAGTGGTGTCTTAAAGTCACCCATAATTATTGTGTTGTAGTCTATTTGGCTATTGAACTTGAGGAGAGTTTGTTTTATGAACATTGCAGCTCCATTGCTTGGTGCATACAAATTCATAATTGTTATGTCTTGTTGGTGGATGGTTTCTTTTAACAGAATATAGTGTCCTTCTTTATCCCTTTTGATTAACTTAGGTTTGAAGTTGATTTTATTCCACATGAGTATGGCCACTCCTTCTTGCTTCTGAGGGCCATGTGAGTGGTATGATTTTTCCCAACCTTTTACCTTCACCCTGTGTATGTCTTTTCCTATCATATGAGTCTCCTTAAGGCAGCATATTGTTGGATTTATTTTTTTTTTGATCCAGGTTACTAGCCCATTCTCTTGATTGGTGAATATAATCCATTAACATTTAAGGTTACAATTGAAATATGATTTGTTCTTCCAATCATGTTTATTTATTTATTATGTTTTAGTTTGGCTAGTTTTTACTTTTTTGGTTATTTTCCTCCCCCTTTACTGAGATACCTCCTGCTGTTAGTTTTCGGCACTATTTATCAATTCCTCTTCTTGTAGTATTTTGCTCAAAATGCTTTGCAGTGCTGGTTTTCTGGCTGCGAATTCTTTTAGCTTTTGTTTATTGTGAAAGACTTTAATTTCGTTTTCAAATCTGAACCTTAATTTTGCTGGATACAGTATTCTTGGTTGGAATCCATTATTTTTCAGCATTTGAAATACATTGTTCAAGGATCTTCTCGCTTTCAAAGTCTGTGATGAAAAATCAGTCATTAACCTAATTGGTTTTCCCCTGAATGTAATCTGCCTCCTTTCTCTTATAGTGTTTAATATTCTCTCCTTGTTCTGTATGTTGGCTATCTTCATAATTATATGTCTTGGAGTTTGTCTATTATGATTTTGAATGTTTGGGGTCCTGTAGGCTTCCAGGATTTGACAATCCGATCCATCTTTCATCTCTGGGATGTTTTCTAGAATTATTTTATTTAATATGTTCTCCATTCCTTTGGTTTGAATCTCTATGCCTTCTTCTATCCCAATGACTCTCATTTTTTATGACATCCAATATCTCTTGAATAGATTGCTAGTGGGATTTAAGCCTCTTTTCTGTGTTGATTATATTCTTTTCAAGTTGATAAACTTTGTCTTCATTATCTGATATTATGACTTCTGCTTGATCTAGTCTATTTGTAATATTCTCGTTTGAGTTTTTAATTTGGTTAATACTTTCCTGCATTTCTAGTATTACTGTTTGATTTCTTTTAAGATCTCTATCTCCTGGTAAAGCTCGTTGTTTGCCATTTGAGTTTGTTTGTTTAATTCATTTTCAAAATATACTTTTATTGCTTGGACTTGCTGCCTCATGTCTTCTCTAATATTCCTTTCCATCTGAGTTAGGAATGCCTTAAGTTCTTTCCCTATCCCTGTTTCTGATGCTTCTAGGTCCTCCTGTAGAATTAAGTTGTCCTGCATTGTTTGTACTCCTTTCTTTCCCTTGTTTTTTCATGATGCTCATGTTACTTTCCAGCTCTATTTGATTGCTGTGTTTCTGTTTTATTCTATAGATTTGTTTTGGTGTTGTGTATCTCTGTTGTCTCTCCTTTGTGTTGGTAGACTATGCCTGCTAAAGTGGATTCCACTTGTAGGGAATTCCGAAGGCCGAGCTCCAGTGACGTCACCCCTCTGCTTTGGCGGGCCCAGGCTCCTTGCCGAAATGTTCGAATACGGGGATGGAACTGGACTGTCTCCAGTTGGTTTCAGCTCTAGGTCACTGGCGGGTGGGCAATCACTAGCCACCCAGTGGCGCAGTCGGTCTCCTGCGCACCGGTGTTCTCCAGACGCCCAGTCACGCGGACAGCAGGTGGACTGTCACCTGCGCTTCTGTGTTCTCCAGCTTCCCAGTCACAAGAGCCTGGCCTCTAGTCCCCTGGTTTCTCCTGCTAGTCCTGGTTTCTCCTGCTAGACTAGATTTCCCCTGAGTGATGCTTCTCTGCAGTTCAATCTGTATTCTGGGCCTGTCATTTGTTGGGTGTGGAGGGTGTCTATTGGAACCCAGACACTCTATTGTTTTGAGGATCAGTCAGACCGGATCTCCGGTTGCACATTTGGCTTGTTTTTCAGACCCAATTACCAGATCTCAGTGCTAAAAATCTTTCTTATAGGTTTTGGTGCACCCCCATTTTGCTGTAAGTTCTTAACAAGATAGTTTTTTGTGGTTCTATCTCGTTATTCACCTGTGCAGTGGCGCGTTACACTGGGTGTGATGCACTCTATTCGTGGCCATCAGGCAATGATGAAATATTATGCTTTGTATGCAGCATTTACTGAAGTTAGTTTTCAGTATTAGGAAACAAATATGTATTTCAGGTGAATGAATAATCTGAATTTCTGAGAATAATCTTGTGAAAAGTTGATTATAAATCCACATACGTGAATATGAATGATTTTAGGGAGTGTATAATAAGACACATATATTTCATATTTTGAAAAATCTGGAGAGTGATATATATATATATATATATATATATATATATATATATATATATACACACACAGAAACACACTCACAGACATTAAAAAGTAGCAATATATATGCCAATCGAAATTCAAAATGAAATATATATCCTTCACATATCCAAAAAAATACATTTTACTGAAAATGGATTTATGTATAATGTTGTTCAACTAGGAGGCTCACCCATAGGTTGAAATTTCAGTTCCAAAAGGGTTTAGGAGGAGTGATCTCTTCTCACAATTTGTAACTGCCAAGTCAGCCACCTCAGAAGAAAGTCTGTGTGATACCAGGTAGTATTCTATATGAGCATATAAAAATACATGTGCTGAATAGGTGACAGAGAAAGGGGAGAGGAATTCACATATTTGTTAACGTTAAAAACACATGGAGAAATATTTCAATAAACATTGACTATATTTATAACTCCAACCCCATATAATGCAAAAGGGAAGTCCAAGTATACACCATGCCTTCTCTGAACTGTTTGTATTTCCATTCTGTTAGGGTTACTATCCTCCATCATATTAGGATTAGTAGTCAGAGTCTAGTAGGTTATGGATTAGTGTCAGAGATTAAGTATTTCGAATAGAAAATAGGAAAATAAACCCATTGTGTTTGCAAATATGTGTGATACAAAAATCTTCCCACTCTCATTCAGAACAATGCCTTGACATTACCTTCTCCCCTAATAAGACACAATTAGAGGAGAAGAGTTAGAAAATCTGTGAATACATATCTGGAATGGAATATTCTCGGTGTTCACAAGCTTGGAGGTGGTAGAGGAGTTTCCAAAAGTAAGGGACAGGGTAAACACTCCACAAACATGGAGCTCTGCAGGCCTAAAGACATATTGAGAAACTGCCTCTGAGTTTGGGCACTTAAAATGTATGTTGTGGTCCGAAGCTTTAGCTTCCTCTATAGTGAGAGCATCAAAACTGGTCTGCATCTATGTGACCTGGGGGACATGGTATCTTATTTTCCAATGAACATGAGGCAGCAGTGCTGAATTCTCACTTTGTAGGTAAACTGTGGCAACTGGAGTCTAAGGGTCAATCTGTGTGGACTG
This sequence comes from Callospermophilus lateralis, assembly GCF_048772815.1. NCBI lineage: Eukaryota > Metazoa > Chordata > Mammalia > Rodentia > Sciuridae > Callospermophilus > Callospermophilus lateralis. The sequence goes on from NW_027511843.1 coordinate 12,216, forward strand.
TGAAGCTATTTGATCATGCTCTACTTTTCTTAGTAGAGCACTGGGAGTTTGTTATTTGCTTCACAATACAAGGAGTTCAACTTGGTCAGAGTGCTGGAGGGAGTTCTGTCACATGTGGTGCCTCAGGGTCTGCAGGAGAATGCACCAGTCAGGCTTCTATTTCACATAGTTTGACCCCTTGACCATAGCATCCTGATTCTGAACATTGCCCTGAAACCTCTCCATATAACAAGATGCCTTTACATATAAGGGTCTGCTTGCTGCACCATGTCAGTTACAAGCCATTTGGAAGCCAATGGCAGATCTACATGGCCCCAACACAGATGTTTTATCACACACCTGCCCACCACTGTTCTAGGCCCACTACTCAGCAGGCTCCAACTTACTGGCATCTCTTTTCTACACCATTTTTAAGAAACGCAGTCAATCAAGGCACTGTCTGGTATACTCATGATCAGCAACTGGACATCAAAAAGTTCTCCAGTGCCACCTGGTCATGAAAATTTCAAAAATTCCATGGTATTTCTCTAGCCATTTTTCAAGGATGAAGTTGGAGGCACTATGATTTTCAATTCACTCAGGAACCTTTAAAAGTTGAGGAAGCTCATTTCAATGAAAGCTCTGGAGAACACTCACAGGCAAGGCTTCCCAAAGGGTCGCCAAAAGGTCACATGAAGCCAGGCCCATTGAGGTCTGCAATGTGAGATCATGTGTGTTTTGCCTCTCAACTATGGCTGCCAAGTCTTTCAGAATAAAATCATGTGATATTCTGGCTGAGATTCCTCGTGCCTTGTGGAAAGCCTTTCTGGGCACAGATCTCAGTTTCAAAGGGCGACTGTCATTCATGGCCTCCTAAAATCCCAACACAACTCATGGCAATAATTCTCTGAGGTCAGTTCCAGAACTCAGTCTCTAAAGGGAATCACACCAGAGTTCAAGACCAGGTGAAGCCAGTCATCTTTTTCAACCGCCACACAAACTTCCAAAATTAAAACCCAAACACTCCCACAAGGCCCTCATCTTCTTCCATATAGATACTCATTATAAACTCTGGCTGGAGGTTTCCATGAGGGATGCAGAACAAGATAGTGCCCAAAGTTAGCTCCCTTGCCCCTCATTTGCCTACAGTCGGGGTGGCCTGAACACCTTCCTGTGAACCTGGAGTGATCAAATAGTGTGCCGTTAATACTGCTCTGCTTCTCCAATTTGAGGACGACTGACTGTGGGGTTTAGATTCTTTATGTGAATTGGAAGCATGAGAAAATGCAAGCACCTTTGGGCTTGCCTCTCCTTGGCTTTAAAGAATGCATTTGACCCAAAGAATCCCTCTTCTCACTTGATGGAGGTCAGGAACCTTACAGAGGAAGGCAAGAGACTTCATCCGCAATGACTGCTCTTTTGATCATTTTGGTTTTGGATGAACACATGGGATCCATCAGGTGCTGAGAATCTAACCACAGCCTCACACAGGGCCAAGAGGCTGTTTCAGACAAATCCATTTCCAAAGCAATTAAGCAAAGAGCTACAGGTGATGTCCATTCATTTCCATTTGAAAACTTTTTTCTTCAGGCTTCACAAAGAATTGGCCTGTGGTAAATACCTTCCTGATATTCAGGGCAACAGAACAATAGGTAAGCAAAAAGCCCAAATCAGGGTTTCTCCACTGAGACTTTCCTGGTCACACTAGCTACCCACTACATGGCCATATAACAGAGCTTTTAGGTGGTAAATATCTTGGACACAAAACCATGAAGCTATTCTGCAGAGTGTCCAGAATTCAGAAAGAAAACAGAAACTTATGAAGATATCAGGTGTTGCCCTTTGATAACAAAAGCCACAGTCCATTTATAAATTGGGCAAGATGAATGCTGGGAAGCTTTCTACTAGACAGGACACATCCTTTGATGCATTCTTATTTCTAATGTCTACAACCACGGACACAGTGGGATACACAGACATAGAAGCACTCGCATTGCAAAACGACTAACTAGAAACAGTCCACGCCAATCCAAACAAACAGTCTTTCCTACCTATTCTCAGAACATGAGACAAGACCATGAACATACACCCACACCCACAAAGGCACCACCTTTGCTCCAAGTAGTTCTGTGATTACCCAGAGTGTCCTCTGAATGGTGGGCCATACTATATTCCCCCCAAATGGCCTGTCGTGTCTCAAATCTGGTCTCCTTGGCCAATTCTGTGAAGTTGTCATTAGCCATGGGTGAGCCACTACCTGCTTTCTCAGGAAAGGCCCCTCTTCAGAGCTTTTCTGGCATTTGAACATCCTCACATCTGTAGGCACTAAGAAAGACTGACTCTGTCCTTGGTAAATTGAAGCAAGTGAGACCACTGGGCCTGGGACTGCGACTGGCTCTGGGTGCCATTCTTCCTGGATCCCAAGTTCAGAGAGTTCCATCAGAAAGGAAGTGAGGTGAGGTCACTTCCTTCAGAAACTGAATGAGGTCACTGCTTTGGCAACAACTTTGTCCAAATAGTTACTTCTAAGGGCCCATGAGATGGAGGCTGTTCCTACTTTCTGTAACACTTTCAAAAGTTAGAATGGTATATCAACCATAGGCACCTGGGAACACCTCTTCACACAGGCCTGGTTTGGTCTATCTTCTCTACATAAAGTTGATAGAGGCTGATACAGACACATCCCTTCATCCTCACCAGGTTGTTTGCCATGGAAGATGACTTTTGCTCTCTCGGGAACTTCACAGCTGCCTACATCTTCTCCAGGGATTATTTCTACATGGACCTTTGATGTTCTCAGCAGGTGGAAGATTCCCTACATTCCGGTATTTAAAGAGAAACTCTGTCCCTCCTCTTCTGTAAAGTTAGATTGAGGTAACAGTGTATATTTAGGGTTAATAACATGTTCGATTTGGGTTAGGAATCTCTCTGCCGGATGAATAATGGTATTGGGAACCTGTGATATTTACAAGAATATATAGGTGAAATATAAGTATGAAAACAGAAATGTAGGTAAGATATGAAGCCAGAAGGGCATTGGGCCCTTGAGTGGGATACTTAGGTTTGAATTATGTTCTGCACATGTGTCTCAGATGAATTGATATAAAATGGCATAGGACCTTTTACCTTGAATGATTGATTGTTGAAGAGAACATCGAGTTAAAAAGTGATAGTCAGTAGGTTTAGTAAGATAGTCAGTAGGTTTATAAAGAAGAGTGAGTATAGGATTTGGACCAAAAGTTCTTTAGCAATAGAGTTTCGGGTAGAGAGTGAATGTAAATGTCAGCATATGTGAAGTATGAGTCACAATGATGAACTAGGGAAAATATGTAGGAAAGCAGATATCAATAGAGATATTAGGAAATCAGGCAAAGTGTAAAGTGAGTGATAGAATTAGACATTTCCAACAGGCTTGAGGTTGAATATATAATCTTAGGAAGAAACAAATATGTAGTCATCAATAGGATTGACATTTGAGAGCATTAGGTAACCAGGACATGGTTGTTTTTGGTAATCCATGCTCACTTTCCATTTAGGCTTTGATACAATCATGAGTTTGACCTTTGCTTTTTGTGTCCAGAATATTACTGTGATAAAATGTATATATAGATAAGGTGACATCAGTATTTCTTCCACCATTTCTGGGAGCAATATTTTGAAGAGGTACAAATTAGTAATGGGGGGACAAATAGGTGTACACTGTGTTTATGAATATAGAGATAATGCATTAATAGACCATACAGTGAATAAATAACATAACTGGTTCCAACTTTAAATAATGGATTGAATTGAAATGTGAAAATATACAGGAAATTTTATATTGATATGCATACATTCATTCCAACCAGTTTTACATCTAATGGTAATATTAATGTTATAGTTTATCATGAAGAGTGTGTGAGTTTAGCTTCAAAATTGATTATGGAAATCGAAAATAATGTGTTTGGAAAGAAGTCTCATGAAAAGACCAGTCAAGTAACATGGAAGAATTCATGTGTTCTGAAGCAGGAAGTGAAACAAATTCTTATTAATTTGCTAACTTGTGGATGAAATATATGTCCTATGATGTGCAAAAACTGAAGAAATACTAATATACCAGTGTTGAATTAAAATAAAGGTCAAAATAGACATTAAGTCCCATAGGAATCTACTTGCATTGATGTTAAACTGGATCTGTTACTGTAAAAATATTAGGATTTGTAAGCACCATTGATTGAAGTTAGTTCTCATACTGGGAAACAAATATGTATTTCAGGTAGATGAATATTTCTGAGAATAATCTTGTGAAAAGTTGATTATAAATCCACATACATGAACATGAATGAATTGATGGAGTGTATATAAGAGACATATATTTCATATTTTATAAAATCTGGAGAGTGTGTGTGTGTGTGTATATATATATATATATATATATATATATATATATATATATATATATATACAGAAAAACACAAAAATACATTAAAAAGTATCAATATATATGCCAAACGTAATTTATCAGTAATATATATCATCCACAGATGAAAATATATTTATTTTACTGAACATGGATTTATGTATAAATTGTTCTACTGGGAAGCTCACCCATAGTTTTAATTTTCAGTTCCACCAGCGTTTACGAGATCTCTTCTCTCAACTTGTTTCTGCCCAGTCAGCCAACTCAAAAAAATGTACGTGTGAGACCACGTAGGATTCTATATTTGCATATAAAAATACATGTGCTGAGTAGGCTACATAGAAAGGAAGACAGGAATTTACATATGTGTTAACATTAAAAACACATGGAGGACTATTTCAATTAAAAATTGAGTAGATTTAGAATACCTACCCTCTATCATGCAAAAAGGAAGTCCAACAATACACCATGCCTGCTGTAAACTGCTTGTATTTTCATTCTGTTTGGGTATTTTTCTCCATCATATTAGGATTAGTAGTCAGAGTCTAGTAGGGTATGAGATAGTGTCAAGAATTCAGTATTTCAAATGGAAAATTGTAAAATGAATCAATGTGTATGCAAATGTGTGCTACACAAAAATTTTCCCACTCTCATTCAGAACAATGCCTTGACATTACCTTCACCCCAAGTAAGACACATTTAGAGGAGAAGAGTTAGACAATCTTTGAATGCATATCTGAAATGAAAAATGTTCAGGAGTTCACAACCTTGGAGTTGGTAGAGGAGTTTCCAAAAGTAAGGGAAAGTGTAAAATCTCCACAAACATGGAGATTTACCAGCCTAAAGACTTCTGGAGAAACTGCCTCTAGGTTGGGCACTTGAAATATATGTTGTTGTCAGGAGCTTTAGCTTCCTTTCTAGTGAGACAATCAAAGCTTGGTCTGCACATCTGTGACCTGGAGGACATGGTTTATAATTCTCCAATGAACATGAAGCAGCAGTGTTGATTTCTCTCTTTGTAGGTAAACTATGGCCACTGGGTCTAAGTGTCTCCCCATGTAGACTGCTAAGCCATTAGGTCATCCTCCACTTTTCAAAACGTTTCTTGATACTGCACTCGGAGTTTGGTATTTGCTTCATGAAATACAAGGAGTTCAACTGGGACAAAGGGCTGGAGGAAGTTCTTTCACGTGTGGTGGGTCAGGGTCTGCAGGAGAATGCACCAACAGGGCTTGTATACCACATAGGTTGCTCCCTTGACCATAGAAACCTGATTTTGAACATTGCCCTGAAACCTCTCTATATAACCAGATGTCTTTACATACAGGATCTGCTGGCTGCACCATGTCAGTCTCAAGCCATTTGGAAGCCAATGGCAGATCCACATGACCCCACCACAGATGTTTTATCACACACTTGCTCACCCCAGCTCTGGGCCCATTACTCAACAGGCTTCAAATGACTGGCATCTCTTTTCTACACCATTTTCATGAAAACCAGTCAATCAACACACTGTCTGGTACACTCATGATCAGCAACTGGACATCCAAATGTTCTCCAGTGCCACCTGGTCAAGGAAATTTCAAAAATTTCATGGTATTTATCTAGCCAATTTTCAAGGATGAAGTTGGAGACACTGTGGGTTTCAATTCATTCAGAAATTATTTAATGGTGAGGAAGCTCATTTCAATGAAAGCTCTGGAGAACTGTCACAGGCAAGGCTTCCCAAAGAGTGGCCAAAAGGTCACATGAAGCAAGGCCCATTGAGGTCTACAATGGAGGTCCATGTGTGTTTTGACTATCAAATATGTCTGACAAGTTTTTCAGAATAAAATTGTGTGATATCCTCCTGAGATTCCCAGTGCTCTGTGGAAAGCGACACTGGGCCTAGATCTCAGTTTCCAAGGGTGACTCTCATGCGTGGCCTCCTAAATCCCAACACAATTCATGGCAATATTTCTCTGAGGTAAGTTCCAGAACTCAGTCTCTAAGGGGAATGACACCATAGTTCAAGCCCATTTGGATCCAGTCATCTCTTCCAACCGCCACACGAATGACCACAATTAAAACCAAAACACTCCCACATGGCCCTCATCTTGTTAAATATAGACACTCATCATAAATTCTGGCTGGAGGTTTCCATGCGGGACGCATCCCAAGACAGTGTCCAAAATATTCTCCCTTGCCCCTCATTTGCCTAAAGTCAGGGTGGCCTGGACACCCTTCCTGTGAACCAGAAGTGATCAAATAGGCCTGCCGTTAATACTGCTCTGCTTCTCCAATTTGAGCACTATTGACTCTCAGGTATAGATTTTTTTATGTGATTTGGAGTCACGAGAAAACACAAGCACCTCTGCAGGACTTTGAAAAACTCATTTGACCAAAAGGATCCCTGTCTCACTTGATAGAGGTCAGGTACCTAACAGAGGAAGGCAAGAGACTCATCCACAATTACTGAATTTTTGCCATTATGGTTTTGATTGCACACATGGTATCTATCTTTAGATCCATCATGTGCTGAAAATTTAAGCCACAACCTCATACAGGGCTAGGAGGCTGATTCAAACACATCCCTTTCCAAAGCAAAGAACCACAAGTTATTCCCATTTATTTCCATTTTAAAACTGTTTTATTCAGGCTTCACAAAGGGGTGGCCTGAGGCAAAGACCTTCCTGACATTCAGGGCAACAGAACAATAGGTAAGCAAATGAACCAAAATATGGGTTCTTCACTGAGCGTTTACTGGTCACAATGATGTCTGAGTTTTCTAAGATGTTCCCATTTCCTATAGCTATCAAGTACATGGCCATGTCACAGAGCTTGGGGGTGGTATGTATCTTGGACACAAAACTATGAGGCTATTCTGGAGAGTGGCCAGAATTCAGGAAGAAAACAGGAACTTAGGAAGTTAGTAGGTGTTGCCCATCCATAAGGAAAGCCACAGTCCATTCATCAACTAGGCCTGATGAATGCTGGAAAGTTTTCCACTAGACAGGACACATACATTGATACATTCTCTTTTCGAATGTCTACAACCATGGACAGAGTGGGATACACAGACATAGAAGCACTCGCCTAGTCAAACGACTTTCTAGAAACAGTCCACTCCAATCAAAACAACAGCCTTTCCTACCTATTCTCAGAACATGAGACAAAACCACAAACTCACACCCACACCCACAAAGGCACCTCCTTAACTCAAGTAGGTCTGTGACTATCCGGAGTGTCCTCTGAATAGTGGGCCATACTATGTTCCCCTAAAATGGCCTGTACTGTCTCAGATCTGGTCTCCTTGGCCAACTCTGTGAAGTTGTCAACAGCCAGCTGTGAACCACTACCTGCTTTCTCAGTAAAGGCCCCTCTTCAGAGCTCTTCAGGCATTTGGCAATCCTCATATCAGTAGGTACCAAGGAAGACTGACTCTGTCCTTGGTAAATCCAAACAAGTGAGACCACTGGGATTGGGACTTGGACTGGCTCTCGGTGCCTGGCTTCCTGGATCCCAAATTCAGAGATTTCCATCACCAGGAAAGTGAGGTGAGGTCACTTCCTTCAGGAACTGAATGAGGTCACTGCCTTGGCAACCACTTTGTCCTACCAGATTCATCCAAGGTTCCCATGAGATGGAGGCTGCCACTACTTCCTGTGACACTTTCACAAGTTAGAATGGTATATCAACCATAGGCACCTGGGAACAGCTCTCCACACAGGCATGGTTTGATCAATCTTCTCTACATTAAGAAAGGAGAGGCTGATTCAGACACATCCCTTAATACTGACCAGGTTGTTTGTCATGGAAGATGACTTTTGCTCTATTAGGTCCTTCATAGTTGCCTGCAACTTCTCCAGGGTATCATTTCTGCTTGTACCTTTGATGTTCTCAGCAGGTGGAAGAGCCCCTACATTACTGTATTGTAAGACAAACTCTCTCCCGGCTCTTCTGTACAGTTAGTTTGAGGGTACAGTGTAAGGTTAGAGTAATAACAGGTTTGATTTAGGTTAGAAATCATACTGAGGAATGAACAATGGTATTG
>NW_027511844.1:0-20603 GCF_048772815.1 Callospermophilus lateralis
TTTCTGAAATACCAGCAAATATTTTTTCACCCAATCTGGATGATACTTGGTGGTAATGATCAGTACACAAATCCCACTTGGCTCACCAAATTTTGTTCTTCTAGGTTGAAGCGTTCGTCTACAGTAGCAGTTTTTATATTTAGGTTCCCCTCTGTCTCTCCTATATAGATAGATGAATTTGGAACTGTAAATCCAACATGGTTTGTAGTAGCTCATTGAAACTTGACAAAATAAAGGAGTTCTCTGTTTTGTCTCTATGGTTTGTTTCTTCTTCAAGTAGCCCTAAGAACAGACTGTGGAAAAGCACTTTCATCGAGAGGGGTTGCCAAGCTTCTAAGAATTAACGATTTTCCGAAATACCAGCAAATATTTTTTCACCCAATCTTGATGATACTTGGTGCTAATGATCAGTACACAAATCCCACTTGTCTCACCAAATTTTGTTCTTCTAGGTTGAAGCGTTCGTCTACAGTAGCAGTTTATATTTAGGTTTCACTCTGTTCTCTCCTATATAGATAGATGAATTTGGAACTCTAAATGCAACATGGTTCGTAGTAGCTCTTTGAAACTTAACAAAATAAAGGAGTTCTCAGTTTTGTCTCTATGGTTTGTTTCCTCTTCAAGTAGCCCTAGGCACAGACTGTGGAAAAGCACTTTCATCGAGAGGGGTTGCAAAGCTTCTAAGAATTAACGAGTTTCCGAAATACCAGCAAATATTTTTTCACCCAATCTTGATGATACTTGGTGGTCATGATCAGTACACAAATCCCACTTGATTCACCAAATTTTGTTCTTCTAGGTTGAAGTGTTCGTCTACAGTAGCAGTTTTTATATTTAGGTTACCCTCTGCTCTCTCCTATATAGTTAGATGAATTTGGAACTCTCAATCCAACATGGTTCATAGTAGCTATTTGAAACTTGACAATATAAAGTGTTTTCAGTTTTGTCTCTATGGTTTGTTTCCTCTTCAAGTAGCCCTAGGCACAGACTGTAGAAAAGCACTTTCATCGAGAGGGGTTGCCAAGCTTGTAAGAATTAACGAGTTTCCGAAATACAGGAAACATTTTTTCACCCAATCTTGATGATACTTGGTGGTAATGATCAGTACACAAATCCTACTTGGCTCACCAAATTTTGTTCTTCTAGGTTGATGCGTTCGTCTACAGTAGCAGTTTTTATATTTAGGTTTCCCTCTGTCTTCCTATATAGATAGATGAATTTGGAACTCTAAATCCAACATGGTTTGTAGTAGCTCTTTGAAACTTGACAAAATAAAAGAGTTCTCCGTTTTATCTCTATGGTTTGTTTCCTCTTCAAGTAGCCCTAGGCACATACTGTGGAATAGCACTTTCATTGAGAGGGGTTGCCAAGATTCTAAGAATTAACGAGTTTCCGAAATACCAGCAAATATTTTTTCACCCAATCTTGATGATACTTGGTGGTAATGATCAGTACCCAAATCCCACTTGGCTCACCAAATTTTGTTCTTCTAGGTTGAAGCGTTCGTGTACAGTAGCAGTTTTTATATTTAGCTTTCCCTCTGTTCTCTCCTATATGTATAGATGAATTTGGGACTCTAGATCCAACATGGATTGTAGCAATTCTTTGAAACTTGACAAAATAAAGGAGCTCTCAGTTTTGTCTCTATGGTTTGTTTCCTCTTCAAGTAGCCCTAGGCACAGACTGTGGAAAAGCATTTTCATCGAGAGAGGTTGCCAAGATTCTAAGAATTAACGAGTTTCCGAAATACCAGCAAATGTTTTTTCACCCAATCTTGATGATACTTGGTGGTAATGATCACTACACAAATCCCACTTGGCTCACCAAATTTTGTTCTTCTAGGTTGAAGCGTTCGTCTACAGTAGCAGTTTTTATATTTAGGTTTCCCTCTGTTCTCTCCTATATAGATAGATGAATTTGGAACTCTAAATCCAACATGGTTTGTAGTAGCTCTTTGAAACTTGACAAAATAAAGGAGTTCTCAGTTTTGTCTCTATGGTTTGTTTCCTCTTCAAGTAGCCCTAGGAACAGACTGTGGAAAAGCACTTTCATCGAGAGGGGTTGCAAAGCTTCTAAGAATTAACGAGTTTCCGAAATACCAGCAAATATTTTTTCACCCAATCTTGATGATACTTGGTGGTAATGATCAGTACACAAATCCCACTAGGCTCACCAAATTTTGTTCTTCTAGGTTGAAGCGTTCGTCTACAGTAGCAGTTTTTATATTTATTTTTCCCTCTGCTCTCTCCTATATAGATAGATGAATTTGGAACTCTCAATCCAACATGGTTCGTAGTAGCTCTTTGAAACTTGACAAAATAAAGTGTTCTCAGTTTTGTCTCTATGGTTTGTTTCCTCTTCAAGTAGCCCTAGGCACAGACTGTGGAAAAGCACTTTCATCGAGAGGGGTTGCCAAGCTTCTAAGAATTAACGAGTTTCCGAAATACAGGAAACATTTTTTCACCCAATCTTGATGATTCTTCTTGGTAATGATCAGTACCCAAATCCCACTTCTCTCACCAAATTTTGCTCTTCTAGGTTGAAGCGTTCGTGTACAGTAGCAGTTTTTATATTTAGGTTTCTCTCTGTTCTCTCCTATATGGATAGATAAATTTGGGACTCTAGATCCAACATGGATTGTAGTAATTCTTTGAAACTTGACAAAATAAAGGAGCTCTCAGTTTTGTCTCTATGGTTTGTTTCTCTTCAAGTAGCCCTAGGCACAGACTGTTGAAAAGCACTTTCATTGAGAGGGGTTGCCAAGCTTCTAAGAATTAACGTGTTTCCGAAATACCAGCAAATATTTTTTCACCCAATCTTGATGATACTTGGTTGTAATGATCAGTACAGAAATCCCACTTGGCTCACCCAATTTTGTTCTTCTAGTTTGAAGTGTTCGTCTACAGTAGCAGTTTTTATATTTAGGTTTCCCTCTGTTCTCGCCTATATAGTTAGATGAATTAGGAACTCTAAATCCAACATGGTTCGTAGTAGCTCTTTGAAACATGACAAAATAAAGGAGTTCTCAGTTTTGTCTCTATGGTTTGTTTCCTCTTCAAGTAGCCCTAGGCACAGCTGTGGAAAAGCACTTTCATCGAGAGTGGTTGCCAAAATTCTAAGAATTAACAAGTTTCCGAAATACCAGCAAATATTTTTTCACCCAATTTTGATGATACTTGGTGGTAATGATCACTGCACAAATCCCACTGGGCTCAACAAATTTTGTTCTTCTAGGTTAAAGCGTTCGTCTACAGTAGCAGTTTTTATATTTAGGTTTCCCTCTGTTCTCTCCTATATAGATAGATGAATTTGGAACTCTAAATCCAACATGGTTCGTAGTAGCTCTTTGAAAGTTGACAAAATAAAGGAGTTCTCAGTTTTGTCTCTATGGTTTGTTTCCTCTTCAAGTAGCCCTAGGCACAGACTGTTGAAAAGCACTTTCATTGAGAGGGGTTGCCAAGCTTCTAAGAATTAACGAGTTTCCGAAATACCAGCAAATATTTTTTCACCCAATCTTGATGATACTTGGTGGTCATGATCAGTGCACAAATCCCACTTGTCTCACCAAATTTTATTCTTCTAGGTTGATTCGTTCGTCTACAGTAGCAGTGTATATTTAGGTTTCACTCTGTTCTCTCCTATATAGATAGATGAATTTGGAACTCTAAATCCAACATGGTTTGTAGTAGCTCTTTGAAACTTACAAAACAAAGGAGTTCTCAGTTTTGTCTCTATGGTTTGTTTCCTCTTCAAGTAGCCCTAGGCACAGACTGTGGAAAAGCACTTTCATTGAGAGGGGTTGCAAAGCTTCTAAGAATTAACGACTTTCCGAAATACCAGCAAATATTTTTTCTCCCAATATTGATGATACTTGGTGGTAATGATCAGTACTCAAATCCCACTTGGCTCACAAATTTTGTTCTTCTATGTTGAAGCGTTCGTCTACAGTAGCAGTTTTTATATTTAGGTTTCCCTCTGTTCTCTCCTATGTAGATAGATGAATTTGGAACTCTAAATCAAACATGGATTGTAGTAATTCTTTGAAACTTGACAAAATAAAGGACTTCTCAGTTTATCTCTATGGTTTGTTTCCTCTGCAAGTAGCCCTAGGCACAGACTGTGGAAAAGCACTTTCATCGGAGGGGTTGCCAAGCTTCTAAGATTTAAGGAGTTTCTGAAATACCAGCAAATATTTTTTCAACCAATCTTGATGATACTTGGTGGTAATGATCAGTACACAAATCCCACTTGGCTCACCAAATTTTGTTCTCTAGGTTGAAGCGTTCGTCTACAGTAGCAGTTTTTATATTTAGGTTTCACTCTGTTCTCTCCTATATAGATAGATGAATTTGGAACTCTAAATGCAACATGGTTCGTAGAAGCTCTTTGAAACTTGACAAAATAAAGGAGTTCTCAGTTTTGTCTCTATGGTTTGTTTCCTCTTCACATAGCCCTAGGCAGAGACTGTGGAAAAGCACTTTCATTGAAAAGGGTTGCCAAGCTTCTAAGAATTAACGAGTTTCCGAAATACCAGCAAATATTTTTTTCACCCAATCTTGATGATACTTGATGGTAATGATCAGTACACAAATTCCACTTGGCTCACCAAATTTTGTTCTTCTAGGTTGAAGCGTTCATCTATAGTAGTAGTTTTTATATTTAGTTTTCCCACTGTTCTCTCTTATATATATAGATGAATTTGGAACTCAAAATTCAACATGGTTAGTAGAAGCTCTTTGAAACTTGACCAAATAAAGGAGTTCTCAGTTTTGTCTCTATGGTTTGTTTTCTCTTTAAGTAGCCCTATGCGCAGACTGTGGAAAAGCACTTTCACTGAGAGGGGTTGCCAACCTTCTAAGAATTAACGAGTTTCCGAAATACCTGCAAATATTTTTTCACCCAATCTTGATGATACTTGGTTTTAATGATCAGTACACAAATCCCACTTGGCTCACCAAATTTTGTTCTTCTAGGTTGAAGCGTTCGTCTACAGTAGCAGTTTTTATATTTAGGTTTCCCTCTGTTCTCTCCTATATAGATAGATGAATTTGGAACTCTAAATCCAACATGGTTTGTAGTAGCTCTTTGAAACTTTACAAAATAAAGGAGGTCTTAGTTTTGTCTCCATGGTTTGTTTCCCCTTCAAGTAGCCCTCAGCACAGACTGTGGAAAAGCACTTTCATCGAGAGGTGTTGCCAAGCTTCTAAGAATTAACGATTTTCCGAAATACCAGCAAATATTTTTTCACCCGATCTTGATGATACTTGGTGGTAATGATTAGTACACAAATCCCACTTGGCTCACGAAATTTTGTTCTTCTCGGTTGAAGCGTTCGTGTACAGTAGCAGTTTTTATATTTAGTTTTCCCTCTGTTCTCTCCTATATAGATAGATGAATTTGGAACTCTAAATCCAACATGGTTTGTAGTAGCTATTTGAAACTTGACAAAATAAAGGAGTTCTCAGTTTTGTCTCTATGGATTGTTTCCTCTTCAAGTAGCCTTAGGCACAGACTGTGGAAAAGCACTTTCATTGAGATGGGTTGCAAAGTTTCTAAGAATTAACGAGTTTCCGAATTACGAGCAAACACTTTTTCACCCAAACTTGATGATACTGTGGGGTAATGATCAGTACACAAATCCCTCTTGGCTCACCAAATTTTGTTCTTCTAGGTTGAAGCGTTCGTCTACAGTAGCAGTTTTTATATTTAGGTTTCCTCTGCTCTCTCCTATATAGATAGATGAATTTGGAACTCTAAATTAAACATGGTTCGTCGTAGCTCTTTGAAACTTGAAAAAATAAAGGAGTTCTCAGTTTTGTCCTTATGGTTTGTTTCCTCTTCAAGTAGCCCTAGGCACAGACTTGGAAAAGCAATTTCATTGAGAGGGGTTGCCAAGCTTCTAAGAATTAAGGAGTTTCCCAAATACCAGCAAATATTTTTCACCCAATCTTGATGATACTTGGTGGTAATGATCAGGACACAAATCCCACTTGCCTCACCAAATTTTGTTCATCTAGGTTGAAGCGTTCATCTACAGTAGTAATTTTTATATTTTGTTTTCCCACTGTTCTCCCCTATATAGATAGATGAAGTTGGAACACTAAATCCAACATGGTTTGTAGTAGCTCTTTGAAACTTTACAAAATAAAGGAGTTCTCAGTTTTGTCTCTATGGTTTGTTTCCTCTTCAAGTAGCCTTCAGCACAGATTGTTTAAAAGCACTTTCATTGAGAGGGGTTGCCAAGCTTGTAAGAATTAATGAGTTTCCGAAATACCAGCAAATATTTTTTCACCCGATCTTGATGATACTTGGTGGTAATGATTAGTACACAAATCCCAATTGGCTCACGTAATTTTGTTCTTCTAGGTTGAAGCGTTCGTGTACAGTAGCAGTTTTTATATTTAGGTTTCCTTCTCTTCTCTCCTATATAGATAGATGAATTTGGAACTCTAAATCCAACATGGTTTGTAGTAGCTCTTTGAAACTTGACAAAATAAAGGAGTTCTCAGTTTTGTCTCTATGGTTTGTTTCCTCTTAAGTAGCCATAGGAACAGTTTGTGGAAAAGCACTTTCATTGAGATGGGTTGCCAAGCTTCTAAGAATTAACGAGTTTCCGAAATACGAGCAAACACTTTTTCACCCAATCTTGATGATACTTTGTGGTAATGATCAGTACACAAATCCCACTTGGCTCACCAATTTTGTTCTTCTAGGTTGAAGCGTTCATCTACAGTAGCAGTTTTTATATTTAGGTTTCCTCTGCTTTCTCCTATATAGATAGATGAATTTGGAACTCTAAATCCAACATGGTTCATAGTAGCTCTTTGAAACTTGACAAAATAAAGGAGTTCTCAGTTTTGTCTCTATGGTATGTTTCCTCTTCAAGTAGCCCTAGAAACAGACTGTAGTAAAGCAATTTCATTGAGAGGGGATGCCAAGCTTCCAAGAATTAACGAGTTTCCGAAATACCAGCAAATATTTTCTCACCCAATCTTGATGATACTTGGTGTTAATGATCAGTACACAAATCCCATTTGGCTCACCAAATTTTGTTCTTCTAGGTTGAAGCGTTCGTCTACAGTAGCAGTTTTTATATTTAGGTTTCCCTCTGTTCTCTCATATATAGATAGATGAATTGGGAAATCTAAATCCAACATGGTTCGTAGAAGCTCTTTGAAACTTGACAAAATAAAGGAGTTCTCAGTTTTGTCTCTATGGTTTGTTTCCTCTTCACATAGCCCTAGGCACAGACTGTGGAAAAGCACTTTCATTGAAAAGGGTTGCCAAGCTTCTAAGAATTAACGAGTTTCCGAAATACCAGCAAATATTTTTTTCAACCAATCTTGATGATACTTGATGGTAATGATCAGTACACAAATTCCACTTGGCTCACCAAATTTTGTTCTTCTAGGTTGAAGCGTTCATCTACAGTAGTAGTTTTTATATTTAGTTTTCCCACTGTTCTCTCTTATATATATAGATGTTTTTGAACTCAAAATTCAACATGGTTAGTAGAAGCTCTTTGAAACTTGACAAAATAAAGGAGTTCTCAGTTTTGTCTCTATGGTTTGTTTTCTCTTTAAGTAGCCCTATGCACAGACTGTGGAAAAGCACTTTCACTGAGAGGGGTTGCCAAGGTTCTAAGAATTAACGAGTTTCCGAAATACCAGCAAATATTTTTTTCACCCAATTTGATGATACTTGATGGTAATGATCAGTACACAAATTCCACTTGGCTCACCAAATTTTCTTCTTCTAGGTTGAAGCGTTCATCTACAGTAGTAGTTTTTATATTTAGTTTTCCCACTGTTCTCTCTTATATATATAGATGAATTTGGAACTCAAAATTCAACATGGTTAGTAGAAGCTCTTTGAAACTTGACAAAATAAAGGAGTTCTCAGTTTTGTCTCTATGGTTTGTTTTATTTTTAAGTAGCCCTATGCACAGACTGTGGAAAAGCACTTTCACTGAGAGGGGTTGCCAACCTTCTAAGAATTAACGAGTTTCCGAAATACCTGCAAATATTTTTTCACCCAATCTTGATGATACATGGTGGTAATGATCAGTACACAAATCCCACTTGGCTCACCAAATTTTCTTCTTCTAGGTTGAAGCGTTCGTCTACAGTAGCAGTTTTTATATTTAGGTTTCCCTCTGTTCTCTCCTATACAGATAGATGAATTTGGAAATCTAAATCCAACATGGTTCGTAGTAGCTCTTTGAAACTTGACAAAATAAAGGAGTTCTCAGTTTTGTCTCTATGGTTTGTTTCCTCTTCCTAGCCCTAGGCACATACTGTGGAAAAGCACTTTCATTGAAAGGGGTTGCCAAGCTTCTAAGATTTAACGAGTTTCCCAAATACCAGCAAATATTTTTTTCACCCAATTTTGATGATACTTGGTGGTAATGATCAGTAGACAAATTTCACTTGGCTCACCAAATTTTGTTCTTCTAGGTTGAAGCGTTCATCTACAGTAGTAGTATTTATATTTAGTTTTCCCTCTGTTCTCTCCTATATAGATAGATGAATTTGGAACTCTAAATCCAACATGGTTTGTAGTAGGTCTTTGAAACTTTACAAAATAAAGGAGGTCTTAGTTTTGTCTCCATGGTTTGTTTCCCCTTCAAGTAGCCCTCAGCACAGACTGTGGAAAAGCACTTTCATCGAGAGGGGTTGCCAAGGTTCTAAGAATTAACGATTTTCCGAAATACCAGCAAATATTTCTTCACCCGATCTTGATGATACTTGGTGGTAATGATTAGTACACAAATCCCACTTGGCTCACGAAATTTTGTTCTTCTCGGTTGAAGCGTTCGTGTACAGTAGCAGTTTTTATATTTAGTTTTCCCTCTGTTCTCTCCTATATAGATAGATGAATTTGGAACTCTAAATCCAACATGGTTTGTAGTAGCTCTTTGAAACTTGACAGAATAAAGGAGTTCTCAGTTTTGTCTCTATGGATTGTTTCCTCTTCAAGTAGCCTTAGGCACAGACTGTGGAAAAGCACTTTCATTGAGATGGGTTGCAAAGTTTCTAAGAATTCACGAGTTTCCGAATTACGAGCAAACACTTTTTCACCCAATCTTGATGATACTGTGTGGTAATGATCAGTACACAAATCCCTCTTGGCTTACCAAATTTTGTTCTTCTAGGTTGAAGCGTTCGTCTACAGTAGCAGTTTTTATATTTAGGTTTCTTCTGCTCTCTCCTATATAGATAGATGAATTTGGAACTCTAAATTAAACATGGTTCATCGTAGCTCTTTGAAACTTGAAAAAATAAAGGAGTTCTCAGTTTTGTCTCTATGGTTTGTTTCCTCTTCAAGTAGCCCTAGGCACAGACTTGGAAAAGCAATTTCATTGAGAGGGGTTGCCAAGCTTCTAAGAATTAACGAGTTTCCCAAATACCAGCAAATATTTTTCACCCAATCTTGATGATACTTGGTGGTAATGATCAGGACACAAATCCCACTTGGCTCACCAAATTTTGTTCTTCTAGGTTGAAGCGTTCATCTACAGTAGTAGTTTTTATATTTTGTTTTCCCACTGTTCTCCCCTATATAGATAGATGAAGTTGGAACACTAAATCCAACATGGTTTGTAGTAGCTCTTTGAAACTTTACAAAATAAAGGAGGTCTTAGTTTTGTCTCCATGGTTTGTTTCCCCTTCAAGTAGCCCTCAGCACAGACTGTGGAAAAGTACTTTCATTGAGAGGGGTTGCCAAGCTTCTAAGAATTAAAGAGTTTCCGAAATACGAGCAAACACTTTTTCACCCAATCTTGATGATACTGTGTGGTAATGATCAGTACACAAATCCCTCTTGGCTTACCAAATTTTGTTCTTCTAGGTTGAAGCGTTCGTCTACAGTAGCAGTTTTTATATTTAGGTTTCTTCTGCTCTCTCCTATATAGATAGATGAATTTGGAACTCTAAATTAAACATGGTTCATCGTAGCTCTTTGAAACTTGAAAAAATAAAGCAGTTCTCAGTTTTGTCTCTATGGTTTGTTTCCTCTTCAAGTAGCCTTCAGCACAGATTGTTTAAAAGCACTTTCATTGAGAGGGGTTGCCAAGCTTCTAAGAATTAATGAGTTTCCGAAATACCAGCAAATATTTTTTCACCCGATCTTGATGATACTTGGTGGTAATGATTAGTACACAAATCCCACTTGGCTCACGTAATTTTGTTCTTCTAGGTTGAAGCGTTCGTGTACAGTAGCAGTTTTTATATTTATGTTTCCTTCTGTTCTCTCCTATATAGATAGATGAATTTGGAACTCTAAATCCAACATGGTTTGTAGTAGCTCTTTGAAACGTGACTAAATAAAGGAGTTCTCAGTTTTGTCTCTATGGTTTCTTTCCTCTTCAAGTAGCCCTAGGAACAGACTGTAGAAAAGCAATTTCATTGAGAGGGGATGCCAAGCTTCCAAGAATTAACGAGTTTCCGAAATACCAGCAAATATTTTCTCACCCAATCTTGATGATACTTGGTGTTAATGATCAGTACACAAATCCCATTTGGCTCACCAAATTTTGTTCTTCTAGGTTGAAGCGTTCGTCTACAGTAGCAGTTTTATATTTAGGTTTCCCTCTGTTCTCTCATATATAGATAGATGAATTGGGAAATCTAAATCCAACATGGTTCGTAGAAGCTCTTTGAAACTTGACAAAATAAAGGAGTTCTCAGTTTTGTCTCTATGGTTTGTTTCCTCTTCACATAGCCCTAGGCACAGACTGTGGAAAAGCACTTTCATTGAAAAGGGTTGCCAAGCTTCTAAGAATTAACGAGTTTCCGAAATACCAGCAAATATTTTTTTCACCCAATCTTGATGATACTTGATGGTAATGATCAGTACACAAATTCCACTTGGCTCACCAAATTTTGTTCTTCTAGGTTGAAGCGTTCATCTACAGTAGTAGTTTTTATATTTAGTTTTCCCACTGTTCTCTCTTATATATATAGATGAATTTGGAACTCAAAATCCAACATGGTTAGTAGAAGCTCTTTGAAACTTGACAAAATAAAAGAGTTCTCAGTTTTGTCTCTATGGTTTGTTTTATTTTTAAGTAGCCCTATGCACAGACTGTGGAAAAGCACTTTCACTGAGAGGGGTTGCCAACCTTCTAAGAATTAACGAGTTTCCGAAATACCTGCAAATATTTTTTCACCCAATCTTGATGATACATGGTGGTAATGATCAGTACACAAATCCCACTTGGCTCACCAAATTTTGTTCTTCTAGGTTGAAGCGTTCGTCTACAGTAGCAGTTTTTATATTTAGGTTTCCCTCTGTTCTCTCCTATACAGATAGATGAATTTGGAAATCTAAATCCAACATGGTTCGTAGTAGCTCTTTGAAACTTGACAAAATAAAGGAGTTCTCAGTTTTGTCTCTATGGTTTGTTTCCTCTTCCTAGCCCTAGGCACATACTGTGGAAAAGCACTTTCATTGAGAGGGGTTGCCAAGCTTCTAAGAATTACCGAGTTTCCCAAAACCAGCAAATATTTTTTTCACCCAATCTTGATGATACTTGGTGGTAATGATCAGTACACAAATTTCACTTGGCTCACCAAATTTTGTTCTTCTAGGTTGAAGCGTTCATCTACAGTAGTAGTATTTATATTTAGTTTTCCCTCTGTTCTCTCCTATATAGATAGATGAATTTGGAACTCTAAATCCAACATGGTTTGTAGTAGGTCTTTGAAACTTTACAAAATAAAGGAGGTCTTAGTTTTGTCTCCATGGTTTGTTTCCCCTTCAAGTAGCCCTCAGCACAGACTGTGGAAAAGCACTTTCATCGAGAGGGGTTGCCAAGCTTCTAAGAATTAACGATTTTCCGAAATACCAGCAAATATTTCTTCACCCGATCTTGATGATACTTGGTGGTAATGATTAGTACACAAATCCCACTTGGCTCACGAAATTTTGTTCTTCTCGGTTGAAGCGTTCGTGTACAGTAGCAGTTTTTATATTTAGTTTTCCCTCTGTTCTCTCCTATATAGATAGATGAATTTGGAACTCTAAATCCAACATGGTTTGTAGTAGCTCTTTGAAACTTGACAAAATAAAGGAGTTCTCAGTTTTGTCTCTATGGATTGTTTCCTCTTCAAATAGCCTTAGGCACAGACTGTGGAAAAGCACTTTCATTGAGATGGGTTGCAAAGTTTCTAAGAATTCACGAGTTTCCGAATTACGAGCAAACACTTTTTCACCCAATCTTGATGATACTGTGTGGTAATGATCAGTACACAAATCCCTCTTGGCTTACCAAATTTTGTTCTTCTAGGTTGAAGCGTTCGTCTACAGTAGCAGTTTTTATATTTAGGTTTCTTCTGCTCTCTCCTATATAGATAGATGAATTTGGAACTCTAAATTAAACATGGTTCATCGTAGCTCTTTGAAACTTGAAAAAATAAAGGAGTTCTCAGTTTTGTCTCTATGGTTTGTTTCCTCTTCAAGTAGCCCTAGGCACAGACTTGGAAAAGCAATTTCATTGAGAGGGGTTGAAAAGCTTCTAAGAATTAACGAGTTTCCGAAATACCAGCAAATATTTTTTTCACCCGATCTTGATGATACTTGATGGTAATGATCAGTACACAAATTCCACTTGGCTCACCAAATTTTGTTCTTCTAGGTTGAAGCGTTCATCTACAGTAGTAGTTTTTATATTTAGTTTTCCCACTGTTCTCTCTTATATATATAGATGAATTTGGAACTCAAAATCCAACATGGTTAGTAGAAGCTCTTTGAAACTTGACAAAATAAAGGAGTTCTCAGTTTTGTCTCTATGGTTTGTTTTCTCTTTAAGTAGCCCTATGCACAGACTGTGGAAAAGCACTTTCACTGAGAGGGGTTGCCAATCTTCTAAGAATTAACGAGTTTCTGAAATACCTGCAAATATTTTTTCACCCAATCTTGATGATACTTGGTGGTAATGATCAGTACACAAATCCCACTTGGCTCACCAAATTTTGTTCTTCTAGGTTGAAGCGTTCGTCTACAGTAGCAGTTTTTATATTTAGGTTTCCCTCTGTTCTCTCCTATACACATAGATGAATTTGGAAATCTAAATCCAACATGGTTCGTAGAAGCTCTTTGAAACTTGACAAAATAAAGGAGTTCTCAGTTTTGTGTCTATGGTTGGTTTCCTCTTCCTAGCCCTAGGCACAGACTGTGGAAAAGCACTTTCATTGAGAGGGGTTGCCAAGGTTCTAAGAATTAAAGAGTTTCCGAAATACGAGCAAACACTTTTTCACCCAATCTTGATGATACTTTGTGGTAATGATCAGTACACAAATCCCACTTGGCTCACCAAATTTTGTTCTTCTAGGTTGAAGCGTTCATCTACAGTAGCAGTTTTTATATTTAGGTTTCCTCTGCTTTCTCCTATATAGATAGATGAATTTGGAACTCTAAATCCAACATGGTTCATGGAAGCTCTTTGAAACTTGACAAAATAAAGGAGTTCTCAGTTTTGTCTCTATGGTTTGTTTCCTCTTCAAGTAGCCCTAGGCACAGACTGTAGAAAAGCAATTTCATTGAGAGGGGTTGCCAAGCTTCCAAGAATTAACGAGTTTCTGAAATACCAGCAAATATTTTTTCACCCAATCTTGATGATACTTGGTGTTAATTATCAGTACACAAATCCCACTTGGCTCACCAAATTTTGTTCTTCTAGGTTGAAGAGTTCGTCTACAGTAGCAGTTTTTATATTTAGGTTTCCCTCTGTTCTCTCATATATAGATAGATGAATTTGGAAATCTAAATCCAACATGGTTCGTAGAAGCTCTTTGAAACTTGACAAAATAAAGGAGTTCTCAGTTTTGTCTCTATGGTTTGTTTCCTCTTCACATAGCCCTAGGCACAGACTGTGGAAAAGCACTTTCATTGAAAGGGGTTGCCATGCTTCTAAGAATTAACGAGTTTCCGAAATACCAGCAAATATTTTTTTCACCCAATCTTGATTATACTTGATGGTAATGATCAGTACACAAATTCCACTTGGCTCACCAAATTTTGTTCTTCTAGGTTGAAGCGTTCATCTACAGTAGTAGTTTTTATATTTAGTTTTCCCACTGTTCTCTCTTATATATATAGATGAATTTGGAACTCAAAATTCAACATGGTTAGTAGAAGCTCTTTGAAACTTGACAAAATAAAGGAGTTCTCAGTTTTGTCTCTATGGTTTGTTTTATCTTTAAGCAGCCCTATGCACAGACTGTGGAAAAGCACTTTCATCAAGAGGGGTTGCCAAGCTTCTAAGAATTAACGATTTTCCGAAATACCAGCAAATATTTTTTCACCCGATCTTGATGATACTTGGTGGTAATGATTAGTACACAAATCCCACTTGGCTCACGAAATTTTGTTCTTCTCGGTTGAAGCGTTCGTGTACAGTAGCAGTTTTTATATTTAGTTTTCCCTCTGTTCTCTCATATATAGATAGATGAATTTGGAAATCTAAATCCAACATGCTTCGTAGAAGCTCTTTGAAACTTGACAAAATAAAGGAGTTCTCAGTTTTGTCTCTATGGTTTGTTTCCTCTTCACATAGCCCTAGGCACAGACTGTGGAAAAGCACTTTCATTGAAAGGGGTTGCCATGCTTCTAAGAATTAACGAGTTTCCGAAATACCAGCAAATATTTTTTTCACCCAATCTAGATGATACTTGGTGGTAATGATTAGTACACAAATCCCACTTGGCTCACGTAATTTTGTTCTTCTAGGTTGAAGCGTTCGTGTACAGTAGCAGTTTTTATATTTATGTTTCCTTCTGTTCTCTCCTATATAGATAGATGAATTTGGAACTCTAAATCCAACATGGTTTGTAGTAGCTCTTTGAAACGTGACTAAATAAAGGAGTTCTCAGTTTTGTCTCTATGGTTTGTTTCCTCTTCAAGTAGCCCTAGGAACAGACTGTAGAAAAGCAATTTCATTGAGAGGGGATGCCAAGCTTCCAAGAATTAACGAGTTTCCGAAATACCAGCAAATATTTTCTCACCCAATCTTGATGATACTTGGTGTTAATGATCAGTACACAAATTCCACTTGGCTCACCAAATTTTGTTCTTCTAGGTTGAAGCGTTCATCTACAGTAGTAGTTTTTATATTTAGTTTTCCCACTGTTATCTCTTATATATATAGATGAATTTGGAACTCAAAATCCAACATGGTTAGTAGAAGCTCTTTGAAACTTGACAAAATAAAAGAGTTCTCAGTTTTGTCTCTATGGTTTGTTTTATTTTTAAGTAGCCCTATGCACAGACTGTGGAAAAGCACTTTCACTGAGAGGGGTTGCCAACCTTCTAAGAATTAACGAGTTTCCGAAATACCTGCAAATATTTTTTCACCCAATCTTGATGATACATGGTGGTAATGATCAGTACACAAATCCCACTTGGCTCACCAAATTTTGTTCTTCTAGGTTGAAGCGTTCGTCTACAGTAGCAGTTTTTATATTTAGGTTTCCCTCTGTTCTCTCCTATACAGATAGATGAATTTGGAAATCTAAATCCAACATGGTTCGTAGTAGCTCTTTGAAACTTGACAAAATAAAGGAGTTCTCAGTTTTGTCTCTATGGTTTGTTTCCTCTTCCTAGCCCTAGGCACATACTGTGGAAAAGCACTTTCATTGAGAGGGGTTGCCAAGCTTCTAAGAATTACCGAGTTTCCCAAAACCAGCAAATATTTTTTTCACCCAATCTTGATGATACTTGGTGGTAATGATCAGTACACAAATTTCACTTGGCTCACCAAATTTTGTTCTTCTAGGTTGAAGCGTTCATCTACAGTAGTAGTATTTATATTTAGTTTTCCCTCTGTTCTCTCCTATATAGATAGATGAATTTGGAACTCTAAATCCAACATGGTTTGTAGTAGGTCTTTGAAACTTTACAAAATAAAGGAGGTCTTAGTTTTGTCTCCATGGTTTGTTTCCCCTTCAAGTAGCCCTCAGCACAGACTGTGGAAAAGCACTTTCATCGAGAGGGGTTGCCAAGCTTCTAAGAATTAACGATTTTCCGAAATACCAGCAAATATTTCTTCACCCGATCTTGATGATACTTGGTGGTAATGATTAGTACACAAATCCCACTTGGCTCACGAAATTTTGTTCTTCTCGGTTGAAGCGTTCGTGTACAGTAGCAGTTTTTATATTTAGTTTTCCCTCTGTTCTCTCCTATATAGATAGATGAATTTGGAACTCTAAATCCAACATGGTTTGTAGTAGCTCTTTGAAACTTGACAAAATAAAGGAGTTCTCAGTTTTGTCTCTATGGATTGTTTCCTCTTCAAATAGCCTTAGGCACAGACTGTGGAAAAGCACTTTCATTGAGATGGGTTGCAAAGTTTCTAAGAATTCACGAGTTTCCGAATTACGAGCAAACACTTTTTCACCCAATCTTGATGATACTGTGTGGTAATGATCAGTACACAAATCCCTCTTGGCTTACCAAATTTTGTTCTTCTAGGTTGAAGCGTTCGTCTACAGTAGCAGTTTTTATATTTAGGTTTCTTCTGCTCTCTCCTATATAGATAGATGAATTTGGAACTCTAAATTAAACATGGTTCATCGTAGCTCTTTGAAACTTGAAAAAATAAAGGAGTTCTCAGTTTTGTCTCTATGGTTTGTTTCCTCTTCAAGTAGCCCTAGGCACAGACTTGGAAAAGCAATTTCATTGAGAGGGGTTGAAAAGCTTCTAAGAATTAACGAGTTTCCGAAATACCAGCAAATATTTTTTTCACCCGATCTTGATGATACTTGATGGTAATGATCAGTACACAAATTCCACTTGGCTCACCAAATTTTGTTCTTCTAGGTTGAAGCGTTCATCTACAGTAGTAGTTTTTATATTTAGTTTTCCCACTGTTCTCTCTTATATATATAGATGAATTTGGAACTCAAAATCCAACATGGTTAGTAGAAGCTCTTTGAAACTTGACAAAATAAAGGAGTTCTCAGTTTTGTCTCTATGGTTTGTTTTCTCTTTAAGTAGCCCTATGCACAGACTGTGGAAAAGCACTTTCACTGAGAGGGGTTGCCAATCTTCTAAGAATTAACGAGTTTCTGAAATACCTGCAAATATTTTTTCACCCAATCTTGATGATACTTGGTGGTAATGATCAGTACACAAATCCCACTTGGCTCACCAAATTTTGTTCTTCTAGGTTGAAGCGTTCGTCTACAGTAGCAGTTTTTATATTTAGGTTTCCCTCTGTTCTCTCCTATACACATAGATGAATTTGGAAATCTAAATCCAACATGGTTCGTAGAAGCTCTTTGAAACTTGACAAAATAAAGGAGTTCTCAGTTTTGTGTCTATGGTTGGTTTCCTCTTCCTAGCCCTAGGCACAGACTGTGGAAAAGCACTTTCATTGAGAGGGGTTGCCAAGGTTCTAAGAATTAAAGAGTTTCCGAAATACGAGCAAACACTTTTTCACCGAATCTTGATGATACTTTGTGGTAATGATCAGTACACAAATCCCACTTGGCTCACCAAATTTTGTTCTTCTAGGTTGAAGCGTTCATCTACAGTAGCAGTTTTTATATTTAGGTTTCCTCTGCTTTCTCCTATATAGATAGATGAATTTGGAACTCTAAATCCAACATGGTTCATGGAAGCTCTTTGAAACTTGACAAAATAAAGGAGTTCTCAGTTTTGTCTCTATGGTTTGTTTCCTCTTCAAGTAGCCCTAGGCACAGACTGTAGAAAAGCAATTTCATTGAGAGGGGTTGCCAAGCTTCCAAGAATTAACGAGTTTCCGAAATACCAGCAAATATTTTTTCACCCAATCTTGATGATACTTGGTGTTAATTATCAGTACACAAATCCCACTTGGCTCACCAAATTTTGTTCTTCTAGGTTGAAGAGTTCGTCTACAGTAGCAGTTTTTATATTTAGGTTTCCCTCTGTTCTCTCATATATAGATAGATGAATTTGGAAATCTAAATCCAACATGGTTCGTAGAAGCTCTTTGAAACTTGACAAAATAAAGGAGTTCTCAGTTTTGTCTCTATGGTTTGTTTCCTCTTCACATAGCCCTAGGCACAGACTGTGGAAAAGCACTTTCATTGAAAGGGGTTGCCATGCTTCTAAGAATTAACGAGTTTCCGAAATACCAGCAAATATTTTTTTCACCCAATCTTGATGATACTTGATGGTAATGATCAGTACACAAATTCCACTTGGCTCACCAAATTTTGTTCTTCTAGGTTGAAGCGTTCATCTACAGTAGTAGTTTTTATATTTAGTTTTCCCACTGTTCTCTCTTATATATATAGATGAATTTGGAACTCAAAATTCAACATGGTTAGTAGAAGCTCTTTGAAACTTGACAAAATAAAGGAGTTCTCAGTTTTGTCTCTATGGTTTGTTTTATCTTTAAGCAGCCCTATGCACAGACTGTGGAAAAGCACTTTCACTGAGAGGGGTTGCCAACCTTCTAAGAATTAACGAGTTTCCGAAATACCTGCAAATATTTTTTCACCCAATCTTGATGATACTTGGTGGTAATGATCAGTACACAAATCCCACTTGGCTCACCAAATTTTGTTCTTCTAGGTTGAAGCGTTCGTCTACAGTAGCAGTTTTTATATTTAGGTTTCCCTCTGTTCTCTCCTATACAGATAGATGAATTTTTAAATCTAAATCCAACATGGTTCGTAGTAGCTCTTTGAAACTTGACAAAATAAAGGAGTTCTCAGTTTTGTCTCTATGGTTTGTTTCCCCTTCCTAGCCCTAGGCACAGACTGTGGAAAAGCACTTTCATTGAGAGGGGTTGCCAAGCTTCTAAGAATTAACGAGTTTCCCAAATACCAGCAAATATTTTTTTCACCCAATCTTGATGATACTTGGTGGTAATGATCAGTACACAAATTTCACTTGGCTCACCAAATTTTGTTCTTCTAGGTTGAAGCGTTCATCTACAGTAGTAGTATTTATATTTAGTTTTCCCTCTGTTCTCTCCTATATAGATAGATGAATTTGGAACTCTAAATCCAACATGGTTTGTAGTAGCACTTTGAAACTTTACAAAATAAAGGAGGTCTTAGTTTTTTCTCCATGGTTTGTTTCCCCTTCAAGTAGCCCTCAGAACAGACTGTGGAAAAGCACTTTCATCGAGAGGGGTTGCCAAGCTTCTAAGAATTAACGATTTTCCGAAATACCAGCAAATATTTTTTCACCCGATCTTGATGATACTTGGTGGTAATGATTAGTACACAAATCCCACTTGGCTCACGAAATTTTGTTCTTCTCGGTTGAAGCGTTCGTGTACAGTAGCAGTTTTTATATTTAGTTTTCCCTCTGTTCTCTCATATATAGATAGATGAATTTGGAAATCTAAATCCAACATGCTTCGTAGAAGCTCTTTGAAACTTGACAAAATAAAGGAGTTCTCAGTTTTGTCTCTATGGTTTGTTTCCTCTTCACATAGCCCTAGGCACAGACTGTGGAAAAGCACTTTCATTGAAAGGGGTTGCCATGCTTCTAAGAATTAACGAGTTTCCGAAATACCAGCAAATATTTTTTTCACCCAATCTTGATGATACTTGATGGTAATGATCAGTACACAAATTCCACTTGGCTCACCAAATTTTGTTCTTCTAGGTTGAAGCGTTCATCTACAGTAGTAGTTTTTATATTTAGTTTTCCCACTGTTCTCTCTTATATATATAGATGAATTTGGAACTCAAAATTCAACATGGTTAGTAGAAGCTCTTTGAAACTTGACAAAATAAAGGAGTTCTCAGTTTTGTCTCTATGGTTTGTTTTATCTTTAAGTAGCCCTATGCACAGACTGTGGAAAAGGACTTTCACTGAGAGGGGTTGCCAACCTTCTAAGAATTAACGAGTTTCCGAAATACCTGCAAATATTTTTTCACCCAATCTTGATGTTACTTGGTGGTAATGATCAGTACACAAATCCCACTTGGCTCACCAAATTTTGTTCTTCTAGGTTGAAGCGTTCGTCTACAGTAGCAGTTTTTATATTTAGGTTTCCCTCTGTTCTCTCCTATACAGATAGATGAATTTGGAAATCTAAATCCAACATGGTTCGTAGTAGCTCTTTGAAACTTGACAAAATAAAGGAGTTCTCAGTTTTGTCTCTATAATTTGTTTCCTCTTCCTAGCCCTAGGCACAGACTGTGGAAAAGCACTTTCATTGAGAGGGGTTGCCAAGCTTCTAAGATTTAACGAGTTTCCCAAATACCAGCAAATATTTTTTTCACCCAATCTTGATGATACTTGGTGGTAATGATCAGTACACAAATTTCACTTGGCTCACCAAATTTTGTTCTTCTAGGTTGAAGCGTTCATCTACAGTAGTAGTATTTATATTTAGTTTTCCCTCTGTTCTCTCCTATATAGATAGATGAATTTGGAACTCTAAATCCAACATGGTTTGTAGTAGCACTTTGAAACATTACAAAATAAAGGAGGTCTTAGTTTTGTCTCCATGGTTTGTTTCCCCTTCAAGTAGCCCTCAGCACAGACTGTGGAAAAGCACTTTCATCGAGAGGGTTTGCCAAGCTTCTAAGAATTAACGATTTTCCGAAATTCCAGCAAATATTTTTTCACCCGATCTTGATGATACTTGG
>NW_027511845.1:0-20602 GCF_048772815.1 Callospermophilus lateralis
TATCTATATAGGAGAGAACAGAGGGAAACCTAAATATAAAAACTGCTACTGTAGACGAACGCTTCAACCTAGAAGAACAAAATTTGGTGAGCCAAGTGGGATTTGTGTACTGATCATTACCACCAAGTATCATCAAGATTGGGTCAAAAAATATTTGCTGGTATTTCGGAAACTCGTTATTTCTTAGAAGCTTGGCAACCCATCTCAATGAAAGTGCTTTCCACAGTCTGTGCCTAGGGCTACTTTAAGAGGAAACAAACCATAGAGAGAAAACTGAGAACTCCTTTATTTTGTCAAGTTTCAAAGAGCTACTACAAACCATGTTGGATTTAGAGTTCCAAATTCATCTATCTATATAGGAGAGAACAGAGGGTAACCTAAATAAAAAACTGCTACTGTAGACGAACGCTTCAACCTAGAAGAACAAAATTTGGTAAGCCAAGTGGGATTTGTGTACTGATCATTACCACCAAGTATCATCAAGATTGGGTCAAAAAATATTTGCTGGTATTTCGGAAACTCGTTATTTCTTAGAGGCTTGGCAACCCCTCTCAATGAAAGTGCTTTTCCACAGTGTGTGCCTAGGGCTACTTGAAGAGGAAACAAACCATAGAGAAAAAACTGAGAACTCCCTTATTTTGTCAATTTTCAAGGAGCCACTACAAAGCATGTTGGATTTAGAGTTCCAAATTCATCTATCTATATGGGAGAGAACAGAGGGAAACCTAAATATAAAAACTGCTGCTGTACACGAATGCTTCAACCTAGAAGAACTAAATTGGTGAGCCAAAAGGGATTTGTGTACTGATCATTACCACCAAGTATCATCAAGATTGGGTGAAAAAATATTTGCTAGTATTTCGGAAACTCGTTGTTTCTTAGAAGCTTGGCAACCCATCTCAATGAAATTGCTTTCCACAGTCTGTGCCTAGGGCTACTTTAAGAGGAAACAAACTTTAGAGACATAACTGAGAACTCCTTTATTTTGTCAAGTTTCAAAGAGCTACTACAAACCATTTGGATTTAGAGTTCCAAATTCATCTATCTATATAGGAGAGAACAGAGGGAAACCTAAATATAAAAACTGCTACTGTAGACGAACGCTTCAACCTAGAAGAACAAAATTTGGTGAGCCAAATGGGATTTGTGTCCTGATCATTACCACCAAGTATCATCAAGATTGGGTGAAAAAATATTTGCTGGTATTTCGGAAACTCGTTATTTCTTAGAAGCTTGGCAACCCATCTCAATGAAAGTGCTTTCCACAGTCTGTGCCTAGGGCTAGTTTAAGAGGAAACAAACCATAGAGAGAAAACTGAGAACTCCTTTATTTTGTGAAGTTTCAAAGAGCTACTACAAACCAGGTTGGATTTAGAGTTCCAAATTCATCTATCTATATAGGAGAGAACAGAGTGTAACCTAAATAAAAAACTGCTACTGTAGACGAACGCTTCAACCTAGAAGAACAAAATTTGGTAAACCAAGTGGGATTCGTGTACTGATCATTACCACCAAGTATCATCAAGATTGGGTCAAAAAATATTTGCTGGTATTTCGGAAACTCGTTATTTCTTAGAGGCTTGGCAACCCCTCTCAATGAAAGTGCTTTTCCACAGTGTGTGCCTAGGGCTACTTGAAGAGGAAACAAACAACAGAGACAAATCTGAGAACTCCTTAATTTTGTCAAGTTTCAAAGAGCTACTACAAACCATGTTGGATTTAGAGTTCCAAATTCATCTACCTATATAGGAGAGAACAGAGAGAAACCTAAATATAAAAACTGCTACTGTAGACGAACGCTTCAACCTAGAAGAACAAAATTTGGTGAGGCAAGTGGGATTTGTGTACTGATCACTACCACCAATTATCATCAAGATTGGGTGAAGAAATATTTGCTGGTATTTCGGAAACACGTTATTTCTTAGAAGCTAGGCAACCAATCTCAATGAAAGTGCTTTCCACAGTCTGTGCCTAGGGCTACTTGAAGAGGAAACAAACCATAGAGACAAAACTGAGAACTCCTTTATTTTGTCAAGTTTCAAAGAGCTACTACAAACCATGTTGGATTTAGAGTTCCAAATTCATCTATCTATATAGGAGAGAACAGAGGGTAACCTAAATATAAAAACTGCTACTGTACAGGAATGCTTCATCCTAGATGAACAAAAATTGGTTAGCCAAGTGGGATTTGTGTGCTGATCATTACCACCAAGTATCATCAAGTTTGGGTGAAAAAATGTTTGCTGGTATTTCGTAAACTCGATATTTTTTAGAAGCTTGGCAAAGCATCTCAATGAAAGTGCTTTTCCACAGTCTGTTCCTAGGGCTACTTGAAGAGGAAACAAACCATAGAGACAAAACTGAGAACTCCCTTATTTTGCCAAGTTTCAAGGAGCTACTACAAAGCATGTTGGATTTAGTGTTCCAAATTCATCTATCTATATAGGAGAGAACAGAGGGAAACCTAAATATAAAAACTCCTACTGTACACGAACGCTTCAACCTTGAAGAAGTAAATTTGGTGAGCCAAGTGGGATTTGTGTACTGATCATTACCACCAAGTATCATCAAGATTGGGTGAAAAAATATTTGCTGGTATTTCGGAAACTCGTTATTTCTTAGAAGATTGGCAACCGCTCTCAATGAAAGTGCTTTTCCACAGTCTGTGCCTAGGGCTATTGAAGAGATAACAAACCATATATAATAATCTGAGAACTCCTTTATTTTGTCAAGTTTCAAGGAGCTACTACAAAGAATGTTGGATTTAGAGTTCCAAATTCATCTATCTATATAGGAGAGAACAGAGGGAAACCTAAATATTAAAACTGCTACTGTAGACGAACGCTTCAACCTAGAAGAACAAAATTTGGTAAGCCAAGTGGGATTTGTGTACTGATCATTACCACCAAGTATCATCAAGATTGGGTCAAAAAATATTTGCTGGTATTTCGGAAACTCGTTGTTTCTTAGAAGCTTGGCAACCCCTTTCAATGAAAGTGCTTTTCCACAGTCTGTGCCTAGGGCTACTTGAAGAGGAAACAAACCATAGAGACAAAACTGAGAACTCCCTTATTTTGCCAAGTTTCAAAGAGCTAATACAAACCATGTTGGATTTAGAGTTCCAAATTCATCTATCTATATAGGAGAGAACAGAGGGAAACCTAAATATAAAAACTCCTACTGTACACGAACGCTTCAACCTTGAAGAACTAAATTTGGTGAGCCAAGTGGGATTTGTGTACTGATCATTAGCAGCAAGTATCATCAAGATTGGGTGAAAAAATATTTGCTGGTATTTCGGAAACTCGTTATTTCTTAGAAGCTTGGCAACCCCTCTCAATGAAAGTGCTTTTCCAGAGTCTGTGCCTAGGGCTACTTGAAGAGGAAACAAACCATAGAGACAAAACTGAGAACTCCTTTATTTTGTCAATTTTCAATGAGCTACTACAAAGCATTTTGGATTTAGAGTTCCAAATTCATCTATCTATATGGGAGAGAACAGAGGGAAACCTAAATATAAAAACTGCTACTGTACACGAACGCTTCAACCTAGAAGAACTAAATTTGGTGAGCCAAAAGGGATTTGTGTACTGATCATTACCACCAAGTATCATCAAGATTGGGTGAAAAAATATTTGCTAGTATTTCAGAAACTCGTTATTTCTTAGAAGATTGGCAACCCATCTCAATGAAAGTGCTTTCCACAGTCTGTGCCTAGGGCTACTTTAAGAGGAAACAAACCATAGAGACAAAACTGAGAACTCCTTTATTTTGTCAAGTTTCAAAGAGCTACTACAAACCATGTTGGATTTAGAGTTCCAAATTCATCTATCTATATAGGAGAGACAAGAGGGAAACCTAAATATAAAAACTGCTACTGTAGACAAACGCTTCAACCTAGAAGAACAAAATTTGGTGAGCCAAGTGGGATTTTTGTACTTATCATTACCACCAAGTATCATCAAGATTGGGTGAAAAAATATTTGCTGGTATTTCGGAAACTCGTTATTTCTTAGAAGATTGGCAACCGCTCTTAATGAAAGTGCTTTTCCACAGTCTGTGCCTAGGGCTACTTGAAGAGGAAACAAACCATAGAGACAAATCTGAGAACTCCTTTATTTTGTCAAGTTTCAACAAGCTACTACAAACCATGTTGGATTTAGAGTTCCAAATTCATCTATCTATATAGGAGAGAACAGAGGGAAACCTAAATATAAAAACTGCTATTGTACATGAACGCTTCAACCTAGAAGAACTAAATTTGGTGAGCCAAGTGCGATTTGTGTACTGATCATTACCACCAAGTATCAACAAGATTGTGTGAAAAAATATTTGCTGGTATTTCGGAAACTCGTTATTTCTTAGAAGCTTGGCAACCCATCTCAATGAAAGTGCTTTCCACAGTCTCTGCCTAGGGCTACTTGAAGAGAAACAATCCAGAGAGACAAAACTGAGAACTCCTTTATTTTGTCAAGTTTCAAAGAGCTGCTACAAACCATGTTGGATTTAGAGTTCCAAATTGATCTATTTATGGGAGAGAACAGAGGGAAACCTAAATATAAAAACTGCTACTGTAGACGAACTCTTCAACCTAGAAGAACAAAATTTGGTGAGCCAAGTGGGATTTGGGTACTGATCATAACCACCAAGTATCATCAAGATTGGGTGAAAAAATATTTGCTGGTATTTCGGAAACTCGTTATTTCTTAGAAGCTTGGCAACCCATCTCAATGAAAGTGCTTTCCACAGTCTGTGCCTAGGGCTACTTGAAGAGGAAACAAACCATAGAGAGAAAACTGAGAACTCCTTTATTTTGTCAAGTTTCAAAGAGCTACTACAAACCATGTTGGATTTAGAGTTCCAAATTCATCTATCTATATAGGAGAGAACAGAGGGAAACCTAAATATAAAAACTGCTACTGTAGACGAACGCTTCAACCTAGAAGAACAAAATTTGGTAAGCCAAGTGGGATTTGTGTACTGATCATTACCACCAAGTATCATCAAGATTGGGTCAAAAAATATTTGCTGGTATTTCGGAAACTCGTTGTTTCTTAGAAGCTTGGCAACCCCTTTCAATGAAAGTGCTTTTCCACAGTCTGTGCCTAGGGCTACTTGAAGAGGAAACAAACCATAGAGACAAATCTGAGAACTCCTTTATTTTTTCAAGTTTCAAAGACCTACTACAAACCATGTTGGATTTAGAGTTCCAAATTCATCTACCTATATTGGAGAGAACAGAGAGAAACCTAAATATAAAAACTGCTACTGTAGACCAACGCTTCAACATAGAAGAACAAAATTTGGTGAGGCAAGTGGGATTTGTGTACTGATCACTACCACCAAGTATCATCAAGATTGGGTGAAGAAATATTTGCTGGTATTTCGGAAACTCGTTGATTCTTAGAATCTAGGCAACCAATCTCAATGAAAGTGCTTTCCACAGTCTGTGCCTAGGGCTACTTGAAGAGGAAACAAACCATAGAGACAAAACTGAGAACTCCTTTATTTTGTCAAGTTTCAAAGAGCTACTACAAACCATGTTGGATTTAGAGTTCCAAATTCATCTATCTATATAGGAGAGAACAGAGGGAAACCTAAATATAAAATCTACTACTGTACACGAATGCTTCATCCTAGATGAACAAAAATTGGTTAGCCAAGTGGGATTTGTGTGCTGATCATTACCACCAAGTATCATCAAGTTTGGGTGAAAAAATATTTGCTGGTATTTCAATCTCGATATTTCTTAGAAGCTTGGCAAACCATCTCAATGAAAGTGCTTTTCCACAGTCTGTTCCTAGGGCTACTTGAAGAGGAAACAAACCAGAGAGACAAAACTGAGAACTCCTTTATTTTGTCAAGTTTCAAAGAGCTACTACAAACCATGTTGTATTTAGAGTTCAAAATTCATCTATCTGTATAGGAGAAAACAGAGGGAAACCTAAATATAAAAACTGCTACTGTACACGAACGCTTCAACCTAGAAGAACTAAATTTGGTGAGCCAAGTGGGATTTGTGTACTGATCATTACCAACAAGTATCATCAAGATTGGGTGAAAAAATATTTGCTGGTATTTCGGAAACTCGTTATTTCTTAGAAGCTTGGCAACCCCTCTCAATGAAAGTGCTTTTCCACAGTCTGTGCCTAGGGCTACTTGAAGAGATAACAAACCATAGATAATAATCTGAGAACTCCTTTATTTTGTCAAGTTTCAAGGAGCTACTACAAAGCATGTTGGATTTAGAGTTCCAAATTCATCTATCTATATAGGAGAGAACAGAGGGAAACCTAAATATAAAAACTGCTACTGTAGATGAACGCTTCAACATAGAAGAACAAAATTTTGTAAGCCAAATGGGATTTGTGTACTGATCATTACCACCAAGTATCATCAAGATTGGGTGAAAAAATATTTGCTGGTATTTCGGAAACTCGTTATTTCTTAGAAGCTTGGCAACCCCTCTCAATGAAAGTGCTTTTCCACAGTCTGTGCCTAGGGCTATTTGAAGAGGAAACAAACCATAGAGACAAATCTGAGAACTCCTTTATTTTGTCAAGTTTCAAATAGCTACTACAAACCATGTTGGATTTAGAGTTCCAAATTCATCTATCTATATAGGAGAGAACAGAGAGAAACCTAAATATAAAAACTGCTACTGTAGACGAACGCTTCAACCTAGAATAACAAAATTTGGTGAGCCAAGTGGGATTTGTGTACTGATCATTACCACCAAGTATCAACAAGATTGTGTGAAAAATATTTGCTGGTATTTCGGAAAATCGTTTTTTCTTAGAAGCTTGACAACCCATCTCAATGAAAGTGCTTTCCACAGTCTGTGCCTAGGGCTACTTTAAAAGGAAACAAACCATAGACACAAAACTGAGAACTCCTTTATTTTGCCAAGTTTCAAAGAACTACTACAAACCATGTTGGATTTAGAGTTCCAAATTCATCTATCTACATAGGAGAGAAGAGAGGAAAACCTAAATATAAAAACTCCTACTGTACACGAACGCTTCAACCATGAAGAACTAAATTTGGTGAGCCAAGTGGGATTTGTGTACTGATCATTAGCAGCAAGTATCCACAAGATTGGGTGAAAAAATATTTGCTGGTATTTCGGAAACTCGTTATTTCTTAGAAGCTTGGCAACCCCTCTCAATGAAAGTGCTTTTCCACAGTCTGTGCCTAGGGCTACTAGAAGAGGAAACAAACCATAGAGAAAAAACTGAGAACTCCCTTATTTTGTCAATTTTCAAGGAGCCACTACAAAACATGTTGGATTTAGAGTTCCAAATTCATCTATCTATATGGGAGAGAACAGAGGGAAACCTAAATATAAAAACTGCTGCTGTACACGAATGCTTCAACCTAGAAGAACTAAATTTGGTGAGCCAAAAGGGATTTTGTACTGATCATTACCACCAAGTATCATCAAGATTGGGTGAAAAAATATTTGCTAGTATTTCGGAAACTCGTTATTTCTTATAAGCTTGGCAACCCATCTCAATGAAATTGCTTTCCACAGTCTGTGCCTAGGGCTACTTTAAGAGGAAACAAACTTTAGAGACATAACTGAGAACTCCTTTATTTTGTCAAGTTTCAAAGAGCTACTACAAACCATGTTGGATTTAGAGTTCCAAATTCATCTATCTATATAGAAGAGAACAGAGTGTAACCTAAATAAAAAACTGCTACTGTAGACGAACGCTTCAACCTAGAAGAACAAAATTTGGTAAGCCAAGTGGGATTTGTGTCCTGATCATTACCACCAAGTATCATCAAGATTGGGTCAAAAAATATTTGCTGGTATTTCGGAAACTCGTTATTTCTTAGAGGCTTGGCAACCCCTCTCAATGAAAGTGCTTTTCCACAGTGTGTGCCTAGGGCTACTTGAAGAGGAAACAAACAACAGAGACAAATCTGAGAACTCCTTAATTTTGTCAAGTTTCAAAGAGCTACTACAAACCATGTTGGATTTAGAGTTCCAAATTCATCTACCTATATAGGAGAGAACAGAGAGAAACCTAAATATAAAAACTGCTACTGTAGACGAACGCTTCAACCTAGAAGAACAAAATTTGGTGAGGCAAGTGGGATTTGTGTACTGATCACTACCACCAATTATCATCAAGATTGGGTGAAGAAATATTTGCTGGTATTTCGGAAACACGTTATTTCTTAGAAGCTAGGCAACCAATCTCAATGAAAGTGCTTTCCACAGTCTGTGCCTAGGGCTACTTGAAGAGGAAACAAACCATAGAGACAAAACTGAGAACTCCTTTATTTTGTCAAGTTTCAAAGAGCTACTACAAACCATGTTGGATTTAGAGTTCCAAATTCATCTATCTATATAGGAGAGAACAGAGGGTAACCTAAATATAAAAACTGCTACTGTACAGGAATGCTTCATCCTAGATGAACAAAAATTGGTTAGCCAAGTGGGATTTGTGTGCTGATCATTACCACCAAGTATCATCAAGTTTGGGTGAAAAAATATTTGCTGGTATTTCGTAAACTCGATATTTTTTAGAAGCTTGGCAAAGCATCTCAATGAAAGTGCTTTTCCACAGTCTGTTCCTAGGGCTACTTGAAGAGGAAACAAACCATAGAGACAAAACTGAGAACTCCCTTATTTTGCCAAGTTTCAAGGAGCTACTACAAAGCATGTTGGATTTAGTGTTCCAAATTCATCTATCTATATAGGAGAGAAAAGAGGGAAACCTAAATATAAAAACTCCTTCTGTACACGAACGCTTCAACCTTGAAGAAGTAAATTTGGTGAGCCAAGTGGGATTTGTGTACTGATAATTACCACCAAGTATCATCAAGATTGGGTGAAAAAATATTTGCTGGTATTTCGGAAACTCGTTATTTCTTCGAAGATTGGCAACCGCTCTCAATGAAAGTGCTTTTCCACAGTCTGTGCCTAGGGCTACTTGAAGAGATAACAAACCATAGATAATAATCTGAGAACTCCTTTATTTTGTCAAGTTTCAACAAGCTACTACAAACCATGTTGGATTTAGAGTTCCAAATTCATCTATCTATATAGGAGAGAACAGAGGGAAACCTAAATTAAAAAACTGCTACTGTACATCAACGCTTCAACCTAGAAGAACTAAATTTGGTGAGCCAAGTGGGATTTGTGTACTGATCATTACCACCAAGTATCAACAAGATTGTGTGAAAAAATATTTGCTGGTATTTCGGAAACTCGTTATTTCTTAGAAGCTTGGCAACCCATCTCAATGAAAGTGCTTTCCACAGTCTCTGCCTAGGGCTACTTGAAGAGAAACCATCCATAGAGACAAAACTGAGAACTCCTTTATTTTGTCAAGTTTCAAAGAGCTGCTACAAACCATGTTGGATTTGGAGTTCCAAATTGATCTATTTATGGGAGAGAACAGAGGGAAACATAAATATAAAAACTGCTACTGTAGACGAACGCTTCAACCTAGAAGAACAAAATTTGGTGAGCCAAGTGGGATTTGTGTACTGATCATTACCACCAAGTATCATCAAGATTGGGTGAAAAAATATTTGCTGGTATTTCGGAAACTCGTTATTTCTTAGAAGCTTGGCAACCCATCTCAATGAAAGTGCTTTTCCACAGTCTGTGCCTACGGCTACTTGAAGAGGAAACAAACCATAGAGACAAATCTGAGAACTCCTTTATTTTGTCAAGTTTCAAAGAGCTACTACAAACCATGTTGGATTTAGAGTTCCAAATTCATCTACCTATATAGGAGAGAACAGAGAGAAACCTAAATATAAAAACTGCTACTGTAGACGAACGCTTCAACATAGAAAAACAAAATTTGGTGAGGCAAGTGGGATTTGTGTACTGATCACTACCACCAAGTATCATCAAGATTGGGTGAAGAAATATTTGCTGGTATTTTGGAAACTCGTTATTTCTTAGAAGCTAGGCAACCAATCTCAATGAAAGTGCTTTCCACAGTCTGTGCCTAGGGCTACTTGAAGAGGAAACAAACCATAGAGACAAAACTGAGAACTCCTTTATTTTGTCAAGTTTCAAAGAGCTACTACAAACCATGTTGGATTTAGAGTTCCAAATTCATCTATCTATATAGGAGAGAACAGAGGGAAACATAAATATAAAAACTGCTACTGTACAGGAATGCTTCATCCTAGATGAACAAAAATTGGTTATCCAAGTGGGATTTGTGTGCTGATCATTACCACCAAGTATCATCAAGTTTGGGTGAAAAAATATTTGCTGGTATTTCGTAAACTCGATATTTTTTAGAAGCTTGGCAAAGCATCTCAATGAAAGTGCTTTTCCACAGTCTGTTCCTAGGGCTACTTGAAGAGGAAAAAAACCATAGAGACAAAACTGAGAACTCCCTTATTTTGCCAAGTTTCAAAGAGCTAATACAAACCATGTTAAATTAAGAGTTCCAAATTCATCTATCTATATAGGAGAGAACAGAGGGAAACGTAATATAAAAACTCCTACTGTACACGAACGCTTCAACCTTGAAGAACTAAATTTGGTGAGCCAAGTGGGATTTGTGTACTGATCATTAGCAGCAAGTATCATCAAGATTTTGTGAAAAAATATTTGCTGGTATTTCGGAAACTCGTTATTTCTTAGAAGCTTGGCAACCCCTCTCAATGAAAGTGCTTTTCCAGAGTCTGTGCCTAGGGCTACTTGAAGAGGAAACAAACCATAGAGACAAAACTGAGAACTCCTTTATTTTGTCAAGTTTCAAAGAGCTACTACAAACCATGTTGGATTTAGAGTTCCAAATTCATCTATCTATATAGGAGAGAACAGAGGGTAACCTAAATATAAAACTGCTACTGTACAGGAATGCTTCATCCTAGATGAACAAAAATTGGTTAGCCAAGTGGGATTTGTGTGCTGATCATTACCACCAAGTATCATCAAGTTTGGGTGAAAAAATATTTGCTGGTATTTCGTAAACTCGATATTTTTTAGAAGCTTGGCAAAGCATCTCAATGAAAGTGCTTTTCCACAGTCTGTTCCTAGGGCTACTTGAAGAGGAAACAAACCATAGAGACAAAACTGAGAACTCCCTTATTTTGCCAAGTTTCAAGGAGCTACTACAAAGCATGTTGGATTTAGTGTTCCAAATTCATCTATCTATATAGGAGAGAAAAGAGGGAAACCTAAATATAAAAACTCCTTCTGTACACGAACGCTTCAACCTTGAAGAAGTAAATTTGGTGAGCCAAGTGGGATTTGTGTACTGATCATTACCACCAAGTATCATCAAGATTGGGTGAAAAAATATTTGCTGGTATTTCGGAAACTCGTTATTTCTTAGAAGATTGGCAACCGCTCTCAATGAAAGTGCTTTTCCACAGTCTGTGCCTAGGGCTACTTGAAGAGATAACAAACCATATATAATAATCTGAGAACTCCTTTATTTTGTCAAGTTTCAAGGAGCTACTACAAAGCATGTTGGATTTAGAGTTCCAAATTCATCTATCTATATAGGAGAGAACAGAGAGAAACCTAAATATTAAAACTGCTACTGTAGATGAACGCTTCAACCTAGAAGAACTAAATTTGGTGAGCCAAGTGGGATTTGTGTCCTGATCATTACCACCAAGTATCATCAAGATTGGGTGAAAAAATATTTGCTGGTATTTCGGAAACTCGTTATTTCTTAGAAGCTTGGCAACCCATCTCAATGAAAGTGCTTTCCACAGTGTGTGCCTAGGGCTACTTTAAGAGGAAACAAACCATAGAGAGAAAACTGAGAACTCCTTTATTTTGTCAAGTTTCAAAGAGCTACTACAAACCATGTTGGATTTAGAGTTCCAAATTCATCTATCTATATAGGAGAGAACAGAGGGTAACCTAAATAAAAAACGGCTACTGTAGACGAACGCTTCAACCTAGAAGAACAAAATTTGGGAAGCCAAGTGGGATTTGTGTACTGATCATTACCACCAAGTATCATCAAGATTGGGTCAAAAAATATTTGCTGGTATTTCGGAAACTCGTTATTTCTTAGAGGCTTGGCAACCCCTCTCAATGAAAGTGCTTTTCCACAGTGTGTGCCTAGGGCTACTTGAAGAGGAAACAAACAACAGAGACAAATCTGAGAACTCCTTAATTTTGTCAAGTTTCAAAGAGCTACTACAAACCATGTTGGATTTAGAGTTCCAAATTCATCTACCTATATAGGAGAGAACAGAGAGAAACCTAAATATAAAAACTGCTACTGTAGACGAACGCTTCAACCTAGAAGAACAAAATTTGGTGAGGCAAGTGGGATTTGTGTACTGATCACTACCACCAGTTATCATCAAGATTGGGTGAAGAAATATTTGCTGGTATTTCGGAAACTCGTTATTTCTTAGAAGCTAGGCAACCGATCTCAATGAAAGTGCTTTCCACAGTCTGTGCCTAGGGCTACTTGAAGAGGAAACAAACCATAGAGACAAAACTGAGAACTCCTTTATTTTGTCAAGTTTCATAGAGCTACTACAAACCATGTTGGATTTAGAGTTCCAAATTCATCTATCTATATAGGAGAGAACAGAGGGAAACCTAAATATAAAAACTGCTACTGTAGACGAACGCTTCAACCTAGAAGAACAAAATTTGGTAAGCCAAGTGGGATTTGTGTACTGATCATTACCACCAAGTATCATCAAGATTGGGTCAAAAAATATTTGCTGGTATTTCGGAAACTCGTTGTTTCTTAGAAGCTTGGCAACCCCTTTCAATGAAAGTGCTTTTCCACAGTCTGTGCCTAGGGCTACTTGAAGAGGAAACAAACCATAGAGACAAAACTGAGAACTCCCTTATTTTGCCAAGTTTCAAAGAGCTAATACAAACCATGTTGGATTTAGAGTTCCAAATTCATCTATCTATATAGGAGAGAACAGAGGGAAACCTAAATATAAAAACTCCTACTGTACACGAACGCTTCAACCTTGAAGAACTAAATTTGGTGAGCCAAGTGGGATTTGTGTACTGATCATTAGCAGCAAGTATCATCAAGATTGGGTGAAAAAATATTTGCTGGTATTTCGGAAACTCGTTATTTCTTAGAAGCTTGGCAACCCCTCTCAATGAAAGTGCTTTTCCAGAGTCTGTGCCTAGGGCTACTTGAAGAGGAAACAAACCATAGAGACAAAACTGAGAACTCCTTTATTTTGTCAATTTTCAATGAGCTACTACAAAGCATTTTGGATTTAGAGTTCCAAATTCATCTATCTATATGGGAGAGAACAGAGGGAAACCTAAATATAAAAACTGCTACTGTACACGAACGCTTCAACCTAGAAGAACTAAATTTGGTGAGCCAAAAGGGATTTGTGTACTTATCATTGCCACCAAGTATCATCAAGATTGGGTGAAAAAATATTTGCTGGTATTTCGGAAACTCGTTATTTCTTAGAAGCTTGGCAACCCATCTCAATGAAAGTGCTTTCCACAGTCTGTGCCTAGGGCTACTTGAAGAGGAAACAAACCATAGAGAGAAAACTGAGAACTCCTTTATTTTGTCAAGTTTCAAAGAGCTACTACAAACCATGTTGGATTTAGAGTTCCAAATTCATCTATCTCTATAGGAGAGAAGAGAGGAAAACCTAAATATAAAAACTCCTACTGTACACGAACGCTTCAACCGTGAAGAACTAAATTTGGTGAGCCAAGTGGGATTTGTGTACTGATCATAGCAGCAAGTATCCACAAGATTGGGTGAAAAAATATTTGCTGGTATTTCGGAAACTCGTTATTTCTTAGAAGCTTGGCAACCCCTCTCAATGAAAGTGCTTTTCCACAGTCTGTGCCTAGGGCTACTAGAAGAGGAAACAAACCATAGAGAAAAAACTGAGAACTCCCTTATTTTGTCAATTTTCAAGGAGCCACTACAAAGCATGTTGGATTTAGAGTTCCAAATTCATCTATCTATATGGGAGAGAACAGAGGGAAACCTAAATATAAAAACTGCTGCTGTACACGAATGCTTCAACCTAGAAGAACTAAATTTGGTGAGCCAAAAGGGATTTTGTACTGATCATTACCACCAAGTATCATCAAGATTTGGTGAAAAAATATTTGCTAGTATTTCGGAAACTCGTTATTTCTTAGAAGCTTGGCAACCCATCTCAATGAAATTGCTTTCCACAGTCTGTGCCTAGGGCTACTTTAAGAGGAAACAAACTTTAGAGACATAACTGAGAACTCCTTTATTTTGTCAAGTTTCAAAGAGCTACTACAAACCATGTTGGATTTAGAGTTCCAAATTCATCTATCTATATAGGAGAGAACAGAGTGTAACCTAAATAAAAAACTGCTACTGTAGACGAACGCTTCAACCTAGAAGAACTAAATTTGGTGAGCCAAAAGGGATTTGTG
This sequence comes from Callospermophilus lateralis, assembly GCF_048772815.1. Classification (NCBI taxonomy): domain Eukaryota; kingdom Metazoa; phylum Chordata; class Mammalia; order Rodentia; family Sciuridae; genus Callospermophilus; species Callospermophilus lateralis. The sequence continues at coordinate 14,378 of NW_027511845.1, forward strand.
TACTGATCATTACCACCAAGTATCATCAAGATTGGGTGAAAAAATATTTGCTAGTATTTCAGAAACTCGTTATTTCTTAGAAGATTGGCAACCCATCTCAATGAAAGTGCTTTCCACAGTCTGTGCCTAGGGCTACTTTAAGAGGAAACAAACCATAGAGACAAAACTGAGAACTCCTTTATTTTGTCAAGTTTCAAAGAGCTACTACAAACCATGTTGGATTTAGAGTTCCAAATTCATCTATCTATATAGGAGAGACAAGAGGGAAACCTAAATATAAAAACTGCTACTGTAGACAAACGCTTCAACCTAGAAGAACAAAATTTGGTGAGCCAAGTGGGATTTTTGTACTTATCATTGCCACCAAGTATCATCAAGATTGGGTGAAAAAATATTTGCTGGTATTTCGGAAACTCGTTATTTCTTAGAAGATTGGCAACCGCTCTTAATGAAAGTGCTTTTCCACAGTCTGTGCCTAGGGCTACTTGAAGAGGAAACAAACCATAGAGACAAATCTGAGAACTCCTTTATTTTGTCAAGTTTCAACAAGCTACTACAAACCATGTTGGATTTAGATTTCCAAATTCATCTATCTATATAGGAGAGAACAGAGGGAAACCTAAATATAAAAACTGCTATTGTACATGAACGCTTCAACCTAGAAGAACTAAATTTGGTGAGCCAAGTGCGATTTGTGTACTGATCATTACCACCAAGTATCAACAAGATTGTGTGAAAAAATATTTGCTGGTATTTCGGAAACTCGTTATTTCTTAGAAGCTTGGCAACCCATCTCAATGAAAGTGCTTTCCACAGTCTCTGCCTAGGGCTACTTGAAGAGAAACAATCCAGAGAGACAAAACTGAGAACTCCTTTATTTTGTCAAGTTTCAAGAGCTGCTACAAACCATCTTGGATTTAGAGTTCCAAATTGATCTATTTATGGGAGAGAACAGAGGGAAACCTAAATATAAAAACTGCTACTGTAGACGAACTCTTCAACCTAGAAGAACAAAATTTGGTGAGCCAAGTGGGATTTGGGTACTGATCATTACCACCAAGTATCATCAAGATTGGGTGAAAAAATATTTGCTGGTATTTCGGAAACTCGTTATTTCTTAGAAGCTTGGCAACCCTTCTCAATGAAAGTGCTTTCCACAGTCTGTGCCTAGGGCTACTTGAAGAGGAAACAAACCATAGAGAGAAAACTGAGAACTCCTTTATTTTGTCAAGTTTCAAAGAGCTACTACAAACCATGTTGGATTTAGAGTTCCAAATTCATCTATCTCTATAGGAGAGAACAGAGGGAAACCTAAATATAAAAACTGCTACTGTAGACGAACGCTTCAACCTAGAAGAACAAAATTTGGTAAGCCAAGTGGGATTTGTGTACTGATCATTACCACCAAGTATCATCAAGATTGGGTCAAAAAATATTTGCTGGTATTTCGGAAACTCGTTGTTTCTTAGAAGCTTGGCAACCCCTTTCAATGAAAGTGCTTTTCCACAGTCTGTGCCTAGGGCTACTTGAAGAGGAAACAAACCATAGAGACAAATCTGAGAACTCCTTTATTTTTTCAAGTTTCAAAGACCTACTACAAACCATGTTGGATTTAGAGTTCCAAATTCATCTACCTATATTGGAGAGAACAGAGAGAAACCTAAATATAAAAACTGCTACTGTAGACCAACGCTTCAACATAGAAGAACAAAATTTGGTGAGGCAAGTGGGATTTGTGTACTGATCACTACCACCAAGTATCATCAAGATTGGGTGAAGAAATATTTGCTGGTATTTCGGAAACTCGTTGATTCTTAGAATCTAGGCAACCAATCTCAATGAAAGTGCTTTCCACAGTCTGTGCCTAGGGCTACTTGAAGAGGAAACAAACCATAGAGACAAAACTGAGAACTCCTTTATTTTGTCAAGTTTCAAAGAGCTACTACAAACCATGTTGGATTTAGAGTTCCAAATTCATCTATCTATATAGGAGAGAACAGAGGGAAACCTAAATATAAAATCTACTACTGTACACGAATGCTTCATCCTAGATGAACAAAAATTGGTTAGCCAAGTGGGATTTGTGTGCTGATCATTACCACCAAGTATCATCAAGTTTGGGTAAAAAAATATTTGCTGGTATTTCAATCTCGATATTTCTTAGAAGCTTGGCAAACCATCTCAATGAAAGTGCTTTTCCACAGTCTGTTCCTAGGGCTACTTGAAGAGGAAACAAACCAGAGAGACAAAACTGAGAACTCCTTTATTTTGTCAAGTTTCAAAGAGCTACTACAAACCATGTTGTATTTAGAGTTCAAAATTCATCTATCTGTATAAGAGAAAACAGAGGGAAACCTAAATATAAAAACTGCTACTGTACACGAACGCTTCAACCTAGAAGAACTAAATTTGGTGAGCCAAGTGGGATTTGTGTACTGATCATTACCAACAAGTATCATCAAGATTGGGTGAAAAAATATTGCTGGTATTTCGGAAACTCGTTATTTCTTAGAAGCTTGGCAACCCCTCTCAATGAAAGTGCTTTTCCACAGTCTGTGCCTAGGGCTACTTGAAGAGGAAATAAACTTTAGAGACAAAACTGAGAACTCCTTTATTTTGTCAAGTTTCAAGGAGCTACTACAAAGCATGTTGGATTTAGAGTTCCAAATTCATCTATCTATATAGGAGAGAACAGGGGGAAACCTAAATATAAAAACTGCTACTGTAGATGAACGCTTCAACATAGAAGAACAAAATTTGGTAAGCCAAGTGGGATTTGTGTACTGATCATTACCACCAAGTATCATCAAGATTGGGTGAAAAAATATTTGCTGGTATTTCGGAAACTCGTTATTTCTTAGAAGCTTGGCAACCCCTCTCAATGAAAGTGCTTTTCCACAGTCTGTGCCTAGGGCTATTTGAAGAGGAAACAAACCATAGAGACAAATCTGAGAACTCCTTTATTTTGTCAAGTTTCAAATAGCTACTACAAACCATGTTGGATTTAGAGTTCCAAATACATCTATCTATATAGGAGAGAACAGAGAGAAACCTAAATATAAAAACTGCTACTGTAGACGAACGCTTCAACCTAGAATAACAAAATTTGGTGAGCCAAGTGGGATTTGTGTACTGATCATTACCACCAAGTATCAACAAGATTGTGTGAAAAATATTTGCTGGTATTTCGGAAAATCGTTATTTCTTAGAAGCTTGACAACCCATCTCAATGAAAGTGCTTTCCACAGTCTGTGCCTAGGGCTACTTTAAAAGGAAACAAACCATAGACACAAAACTGAGAACTCCTTTATTTTGCCAAGTTTCAAAGAGCTACTACAAACCACGTTGGATTTAGAGTTCCAAATTAATCTATCTACATAGGAGAGAAGAGAGGAAAACCTAAATATAAAAACTCCTACTGTACACGAACGCTTCAACCGTGAAGAACTAAATTTGGTGAGCCAAGTGGGATTTGTGTACTGATCATAGCAGCAAGTATCCACAAGATTGGGTGAAAAAATATTTGCTGGTATTTCGGAAACTCGTTATTTCTTAGAAGCTTGGCAACCCCTCTCAATGAAAGTGCTTTTCCACAGTCTGTGCCTAGGGCTACTAGAAGAGGAAACAAACCATAGAGAAAAAACTGAGAACTCCCTTATTTTGTCAATTTTCAAGGAGCCACTACAAAGCATGTTGGATTTAGAGTTCCAAATTCATCTATCTATATGGGAGAGAACAGAGGGAAACCTAAATATAAAAACTGCTGCTGTACACGAATGCTTCAACCTAGAAGAACTAAATTTGGTGAGCCAAAAGGGATTTTGTACTGATCATTACCACCAAGTATCATCAAGATTGGGTGAAAAAATATTTGCTAGTATTTCGGAAACTCGTTATTTCTTAGAAGCTTGGCAACCCATCTCAATGAAATTGCTTTCCACAGTCTGTGCCTAGGGATACTTTAAGAGGAAACAAACTTTAGAGACATAACTGAGAACTCCTTTATTTTGTCAAGTTTCAAAGAGCTACTACAAACCATGTTGGATTTAGAGTTCCAAATTCATCTATCTATATAGGAGAGAACAGAGTGTAACCTAAATAAAAAACTGCTACTGTAGACGAACGCTTCAACCTAGAAGAACTAAATTTGGTGAGCCAAAAGGGATTTGTGTACTGATCATTACCACCAAGTATCATCAAGATTGGGTGAAAAAATATTTGCTAGTATTTCAGAAACTCGTTATTTCTTAGAAGATTGGCAACCCATCTCAATGAAAGTGCTTTCCACAGTCTGTGCCTAGGGCTACTTTAAGAGGAAACAAACCATAGAGACAAAACTGAGAACTCCTTTATTTTGTCAAGTTTCAAAGAGCTACTACAAACCATGTTGGATTTAGAGTTCCAAATTCATCTATCTATATAGGAGAGACAAGAGGGAAACCTAAATATAAAAACTGCTACTGTAGACAAACGCTTCAACCTAGAAGAACAAAATTTGGTGAGCCAAGTGGGATTTTTGTACTTATCATTGCCACCAAGTATCATCAAGATTGGGTGAAAAAATATTTGCTGGTATTTCGGAAACTCGTTATTTCTTAGAAGATTGGCAACCGCTCTTAATGAAAGTGCTTTTCCACAGTCTGTGCCTAGGGCTACTTGAAGAGGAAACAAACCATAGAGACAAATCTGAGAACTCCTTTATTTTGTCAAGTTTCAACAAGCTACTACAAACCATGTTGGATTTAGATTTCCAAATTCATCTATCTATATAGGAGAGAACAGAGGGAAACCTAAATATAAAAACTGCTATTGTACATGAACGCTTCAACCTAGAAGAACTAAATTTGGTGAGCCAAGTGCGATTTGTGTACTGATCATTACCACCAAGTATCAACAAGATTGTGTGAAAAAATATTTGCTGGTATTTCGGAAACTCGTTATTTCTTAGAAGCTTGGCAACCCATCTCAATGAAAGTGCTTTCCACAGTCTCTGCCTAGGGCTACTTGAAGAGAAACAATCCAGAGAGACAAAACTGAGAACTTTTTTATTTTGTCAAGTTTCAAGAGCTGCTACAAACCATCTTGGATTTAGAGTTCCAAATTGATCTATTTATGGGAGAGAACAGAGGGAAACCTAAATATAAAAACTGCTACTGTAGACGAACTCTTCAACCTAGAAGAACAAAATTTGGTGAGCCAAGTGGGATTTGGGTACTGATCATTACCACCAAGTATCATCAAGATTGGGTGAAAAAATATTTGGTGGTATTTCGGAAACTCGTTATTTCTTAGAAGCTTGGCAACCCATCTCAATGAAAGTGCTTTCCACAGTCTGTGCCTAGGGCTACTTGAAGAGGAAACAAACCATAGAGAGAAAACTGAGAACTCCTTTATTTTGTCAAGTTTCAAAGAGCTACTACAAACCATGTTGGATTTAGAGTTCCAAATTCATCTATCTCTATAGGAGAGAACAGAGGGAAACCTAAATATAAAAACTGCTACTGTAGACGAACGCTTCAACCTAGAAGAACAAAATTTGGTAAGCCAAGTGGGATTTGTGTACTGATCATTACCACCAAGTATCATCAAGATTGGGTCAAAAAATATTTGCTGGTATTTCGGAAACTCGTTGTTTCTTAGAAGCTTGGCAACCCCTTTCAATGAAAGTGCTTTTCCACAGTCTGTGCCTAGGGCTACTTGAAGAGGAAACAAACCATAGAGACAAATCTGAGAACTCCTTTATTTTTTCAAGTTTCAAAGACCTACTACAAACCATGTTGGATTTAGAGTTCCAAATTCATCTACCTATATTGGAGAGAACAGAGAGAAACCTAAATATAAAAACTGCTACTGTAGACCAACGCTTCAACATAGAAGAACAAAATTTGGTGAGGCAAGTGGGATTTGTGTACTGATCACTACCACCAAGTATCATCAAGATTGGGTGAAGAAATATTTGCTGGTATTTCGGAAACTCGTTGATTCTTAGAATCTAGGCAACCAATCTCAATGAAAGTGCTTTCCACAGTCTGTGCCTAGGGCTACTTGAAGAGGAAACAAACCATAGAGACAAAACTGAGAACTCCTTTATTTTGTCAAGTTTCAAAGAGCTACTACAAACCATGTTGGATTTAGAGTTCCAAATTCATCTATCTATATAGGAGAGAACAGAGGGAAACCTAAATATAAAATCTACTACTGTACACGAATGCTTCATCCTAGATG
>NW_027511846.1:0-20601 GCF_048772815.1 Callospermophilus lateralis
GTAGTTTTTGGAAGCTTGGCAACCCCTTTCAAACGAAAGTGTTCTTTGCCAGTCTCTGCATGGGGTACTTCAAGAGGAAACAAACCATAGAGATAGAACTTAGAACTACTTCATTTTGTCAAGTTTCACGGAGCTAGCACAAACCGTGTTTGATTTAGAGTTTCAAACACATCTATCTATATAGCAGAAAACAGAGTGAAACCTAAAAATTCAAACTGTTACTGGAAACGAACGCTTGAACCTAGAAGAGTGAAAGTTGGGCAGCCAAGTGGGAATAGTGAACTGATCATTACCACCAAGTATCATCAAGATTTGGTGAAAAAATGTTTGCTGAGATTTCAGCAAACTAGTAGTTTTTTGGAAGCTTGGCAACCCCTTTAAAACGAAAGTGTTTTTCGCCAGTCTCTGCATGGGGTACTTCAGGAGGAAACAAACCATAGAGATAGAACTTAGAACTACTTCATTTGGTCAAGTTTCAAGGAGCTAGCACAAACCGTGTTTGATTTAGAGTTTCAAACACATCTATCTATATAGCAGAAAACAGAGTGAAACCTAAAAATTCAAAGTGTTACTGGAAACGAACGCTGGAACCTAGAAGAGTGAAAATTGGGCAGCAAAGTGGGCTTAGTGAACTGATCATTACCACCAAGTATCATCAAGATTTGGTGAAAAAATGGTTGCTGAGATTTCAGCAAACGAGTAGTTTTTTGGAAGCTTGGCAACCGCTTTCAAACGAAAGTGTTCTTCGCCAGTCTCTGCATGGGGTACTTCAAGAGGAAACAAACCATAGAGATAGAACTTAGAACTACTTCATTTTGTCAAGTTTCACGGAGCTAGCACAAACCGTGTTTGATTTAGAGTTTCAAACACATCTATCTATATAGCAGAAAACAGAGTGAAACCTAAAAATTCAAACTGTTACTGGAAACGAACGCTTGAACCTAGAAGAGTGAAAGTTGGGCAGCCAAGTGGGATTAGTGAACTGATCATTACCACCAAGTATCATCAAGATTTGGTGAAAAAATGTTTGCTGAGATTTCAGCAAACTAGTAGTTTTTTGGAAGCTTGGCAACCCCTTTCAAACGAAAGTGTTCTTCGCCAGTCTCTGCATGGGGTACTTCAAGAGGAAACAAACCATAGAGATAGAACTTAGAACTACTTCATTTTGTCAAGTTTCACCGAGCTAGCACAAACCGTGTTTGATTTAGAGTTTCAAACACATCTATCTATATAGCAGAAAACAGAGTGAAACCTAAATTTCAAACTGTTACTGGAAACGAATGCTTGAACCTAGATGATTGAAAGTTGGGCAGCCAAGTGGGATTAGTGAACTGATCATTACCACCAAGTATCATCAAGATTTGGTGAAAAAATGTTTGCTGAGATTTCAGCAAACTAGTAGTTTTTTGGAAGCTTGGAAACCCCTTTAAAACGAAAGTGTTTTTCGCCAGTCTCTGCATGGGGTACTTCAAGAGGAAACAAACCATAGAGATAGAACTTAGAACTACTTCATTTGGTCAAGTTTCAAGGAGCTAGCACAAACCGTGTTTGATTTAGAGTTTCAAACACATCTATCTATATAGCAGAAAACAGAGTGAAACCTAAAAATTCAAAGTGTTACTGGAAACGAACGCTTGAACCTAGAAGAGTGAAAATTGGGCAGCCAAGTGGGCTTAGTGAACTGATCATTACCACCAAGTATCATGAAGATTTTGTGAAAAAATATTTGCTGAGATTTCAGCAAACTAGTAGTTTTTTGGAAGCTTGGCAACCCCTTTCAAACGAAAGTGTTCTTTGCCAGTCTCTGCATGGGGTACTTCAAGAGGAAACAAACCATAGAGATAGAACTCAGAACTACTTCATTTTGTCAAGTTTCACGGAGCTAGCACAAACCGTGTTTGATTTAGAGTTTCAAACACAGCTATCTATGTTGGAGAAAACAGAGTGAAACCTAAAAATTCAAAGTGTTACTGGAAACGAACGCTTGAACCTAGAAGAGTGAAAGTTGGGCAGCCAAGTGGGATTAGTGAAATGATCATTACCACCAAGTATCATCAAGATTTGGTGAAAAAATGTTTGCTGAGATTTCAGCAAACTAGTAGTTTTTTGGAAGCTTGGCAACCCCTTTCAAACGAAAGTGTTCTTCGCCAGTCTCTGCATGGGGTACTTCAAGAGGAAACAAACCATAGAGATAGAACTTAGAACTACTTCATTTTGTCAAGTTTCACGGAGCTAGCACAAACCGTGTTTGATTTAGAATTAAAAACACAGCTATCTATGTTGGAGAAAACAGAGTGAAACCTAAAAATTCAAACAGTCACTGGAAACGAAAGCTTCAACCTAGAAGAATAAAATTTGGGCAGCCAAGTGGGATTAGTGAACTGATCATTACCACCAAGTATCATCAAGATTTGGTGAAAAAATGTTTGCTGAGAATTCAGCAAACTAGTAGTTTTTTCGAAGCTTGGCAACCCCTTTAAAATGAAAGTGTTTTTCGCCAGTCTCTGCATGGGGTACTTCAAGAGGAAAAAAACCATAGAGATAGAACTAACAACTACTTCATTTTGTCAAGTTTCAAGAAGCTAGCACAAACCGTGTTTGATTTAGAGTTTCAAAGACATCTATCTATATAGCAGAAAACAGAGTGAAACCTAAAATTTCAAAGAGTTACTGGAAACGAACGCTTGAACCTAGAAGAGTAAAAATTGGGCAGCCAAGTGGGCTTAGTGAACTGATCATTACCACCAAACATCATCAAGTTTTGGTGAAAAAATGGTTGCTGAGATTTCAGCAAACTAGTAGTTTTTTGGAAGCTTGGCAACCCCTTTAAAACGAAAGTGTTTTTCGCCAGTCTCTGCATGGGGTACTTCAGGAGGAAACAAACCATAGAGATAGAACTTAGAACTACTTCATTTGGTCAAGTTTCAAGGAGCTAGCACAAACCGTGTTTGATTTAGAGTTTCAAACACATCTATCTATATAGCAGAAAACAGAGTGAAACCTAAAAATTCAAAGTGTTACTGGAAACGAACGCTTGAACCTAGAAGAGTGAAAATTGGGCAGCCAAGTGGGCTTAGTGAACTGATCATTACCACCAAGTATCATCAAGATTTGGTGAAAAAATGGTTGCTGAGATTTCAGCAAACTAGTAGTTTTTTGGAAGCTTGGCAACCCCTTTCAAACGAAAGTGTTCTTTGCCAGTCTCTGCATGGGGTACTTCAAGAGGAAACAAACCATAGAGATAGAACTTAGAACTACTTCATTTTGTCAAGTTTCACGGAGCTAGCACAAACCGTGTTTGATTTAGAGTTTCAAACACATCTATCTATATAGCGGAAAACATAGTGAAACCTAGAAATTCAAACTGTTACTGGAAACGAACGCTTGAACCTAGAAGATTGAAAGTTGGGCAGCCAAGTGGGATTAGTGAACTGATCATTACCACCAAGTATCATCAAGATTTGGTGAAAAAATGTTTGCTGAGATTTCAGCAAACTAGTAGTTTTTTGGAAGCTTGGCAACTCCTTTAAAACGAAAGTGTTTTTCGCCAGTCTCTGCATGGGGTACTTCAGGAGGAAACAAACCATAGAGATAGAACTTAGAACTACTTCATTTGGTCAAGTTTCAAGGAACTAGCACAAACCGTGTTTGATTTAGAGTTTCAAACACATCTATCTATATAGCAGAAAACAGACTGAAACCTAAAAATTCAAACTGTTACTGGAAACGAACGCTTGAACCTAGAAGAGTGAAAATTGGGCAGCCAAGTGGGCTTAGTGAACTGATCATTACCACCAAGTATCATCAAGATTTGGTGAAAAAATGGTTGCTGAGATTTCAGCAAACTAGTAGTTTTTTGGAAGCTTGGCAACCCCTTTCAAACGAAAGTGTTCTTCGCCAGTCTCTGCATGGGGTACTTCAAGAGGAAACAAACCATAGAGATAGAACTTAGAACTACTTCATTTTGTCAAGTTTCACGGAGCTAGCACAAACCGTGTTTGATTTAGAGTTTCAAACACATCTATCTATATAGCAGAAAACAGAGTGAAACCTAAAAATTCAAACTGTTACTGGAAACGAACGCTTGAACCTAGAAGATTGAAAGTTGGGCAGCCAAGTGGGATTAGTGAACTGATCATTACCACCAAGTATCATCAAGATTTAGTGAAAAAATGTTTGCTGAGATTTCAGCAAACTAGTAGTTTTTTGGAAGCTTGGCAACCCCTTTAAAACAAAAGTGTTTTTTGCCAGTCTCTGCATGGGGTACTTCAAGAGGAAACAAACCATAGAGATAGAACTTAGAACTACTTCATTTGGTCAAGTTTCAAGGAGCTAGCACAAACCGTGTTTGATTTAGAGTTTCAAACACATCTATCTATATAGCAGAAAACAGAGTGAAACCTAAAAATTCAAAGTGTTACTGGAAACGAACGCTAGAACCTAGAAGAGTGAAAATTGGGCAGCCAAGTGGGCTTAGTGAACTGATCATTACCACCAAGTATCATGAAGATTTTGTGAAAAAATGTTTGCTGAGATTTCAGCAAACTAGTAGTTTTTTGGAAGCTTGGCAACCCCTTTCAAACGAAAGTGTTCTTTGCCAGTCTCTGCATGGGGTACTTCAAGAGGAAACAAACCATAGAGATAGAACTCAGAACTACTTCATTTTGTCAAGTTTCACGGAGCTAGCACAAACCGTGTTTGATTTAGAGTTTCAAACACATCTATCTATATAGCAGAAAACAGAGTGAAACCTAAAAATTCAAACTGTTACTGGAAACGAACGCTTGAACCTAGAAGAGTGAAAGTTGGGCAGCCAAGTGGGATTAGTGAACTGATCATTACCACCAAGTATCATCAAGATTTGGTGAAAAAATGTTTGCTGAGATTTCAGCAAACTAGTAGTTTTTTGGAAGCTTGGCAACCCCTTTCAAACGAAAGTGTTCTTCGCCAGTCTCTGCATGGGGTACTTCAAGAGGAAACAAACCATAGAGATAGAACTTAGAACTACTTCATTTTGTCAAGTTTCACGGAGCTAGCACAAACCGTGTTTGATTTAGAGTTTCAAACACATCTATCTATATAGCAGAAAACAGAGTGAAACCTAAAAATTCAAACTGTTACTGGAAACGAACGCTTGAACCTAGAAGATTGAAAGTTGGGCAGCCAAGTGGGATTAGTGAACTGATCATTACCACCAAGTATCATCAAGATTTAGTGAAAAAATGTTTGCTGAGATTTCAGCAAACTAGTAGTTTTTTGGAAGCTTGGCAACCCCTTTAAAACAAAAGTGTTTTTTGCCAGTCTCTGCATGGGGTACTTCAAGAGGAAACAAACCATAGAGATAGAACTTAGAACTACTTCATTTGGTCAAGTTTCACGGAGCTAGCACAAACCGTGTTTGATTTAGAGTTTCAAACACATCTATCTATATAGCAGAAAACAGAGTGAAACCTAAAAATTCAAAGTGTTACTGGAAACGAACGCTAGAACCTAGAAGAGTGAAAATTGGGCAGCCAAGTGGGCTTAGTGAACTGATCATTACCACCAAGTATCATGAAGATTTTGTGAAAAAATGTTTGCTGAGATTTCAGCAAACTAGTAGTTTTTTGGAAGCTTGGCAACCCCTTTCAAACGAAAGTGTTCTTTGCCAGTCTCTGCATGGGGTACTTCAAGAGGAAACAAACCATAGAGATAGAACTCAGAACTACTTCATTTTGTCAAGTTTCACGGAGCTAGCACAAACCGTGTTTGATTTAGAGTTTCAAACACATCTATCTATATAGCAGAAAACAGAGTGAAACCTAAAAATTCAAACTGTTACTGGAAACGAACGCTTGAACCTAGAAGAGTGAAAGTTGGGCAGCCAAGTGGGATTAGTGAAATGATCATTACCACCAAGTATCATCAAGATTTGGTGAAAAAATGTTTGCTGAGATTTCAGCAAACTAGTAGTTTTTTGGAAGCTTGGCAACCCCTTTCAAACGAAAGTGTTCTTCGCCAGTCTCTGCATGGGGTACTTCAAGAGGAAACAAACCATAGAGATAGAACTTAGAACTACTTCATTTTGTCAAGTTTCACGGAGCTAGCACAAACCGTGTTTGATTTAGAATTCCAAACACAGCTATCTATGTTGGAGAAAACAGAGTGAAACCAAAAATTCAAACAGTCACTGGAAACGAAAGCTTCAACCTAGAAGAATAAAATTTGGGCAGCCAAGTGGGATTAGTGAACTGATCATTACCACCAAGTATCATCAAGATTTGGTGAAAAAAGGTTGCTGAGATTTCAGCTAACTAGTAGTTTTTTCGAAGCTTGGCAACCCCTTTAAAATGAAAGTGTTTTTCGCCAGTCTCTGCATGGGGTACTTCAAGAGGAAAAATACCATAGAGATAGAACTAACAACTACTTCATTTTGTCAAGTTTCAAGGAGCTAGCACAAACCGTGTTTGATTTAGAGTTTCAAACACATCTATCTATATAGCAGAAAACAGAGTGAAACCTAAAATTTCAAAGTGTTACTGGAAACGAACGCTTGAACCTAGAAGAGTAAAAATTGGGCAGCCAAGTGGACTTAGTGAGCTGATCATTACCACCAAGTATCATCAAGTTTTGGTGAAAAAATGGTTGCTGAGATTTCAGCAAACTAGTAGTTTTTTGGAAGCTTGGCAACCCTTTCAAACGAAAGTGTTTTTCGCCAGTCTCTGCATGGGGTACTTCAAGAGGAAACAAACCATAGAGATAGAACTTAGAACTACTTCATTTGGTCAAGTTTCAAGGAGCTAGCACAAACCGTGTTTGATTTAGAGTTTCAAACACATCTATCTATATAGCAGAAAACAGAGTGAAACCTAAAAATTCAAAGTGTTACTGGAAACGAACGCGTGAACCTAGAAGAGTGAAAAATGGGCAGCCAAGTGGGATTAGTGAACTGATCATTACCACCAAGTATCATCAAGATTTGGTGAAAAAATGTTTGCTGAGATTTCAGCAAACGAGTAGTTTTTTGGAAGCTTGGCAACCCCTTTCAAATGAAAGTGTTCTTCGCCAGTCTCTGCATGGGGTACTTCAAGAGGAAACAAACCATAGAGATAGAACTTAGAACTACTTCATTTTGTCAAGTTTCACGGAGCTAGCACAAACCGTGTTTGATTTAGAGTTTCAAAGACATCTATCTATATAGCAGAAAACAGAGTGAAACCTAAAAATTCAAACTGTTACTGGAAACGAACGCTTGAACCTAGAAGATTGAAAGTTGGGCAGCCAAGTGGGATTAGTGAACTGATCATTACCACCAAGTATCATCAAGATTTGGTGAAAAAATGTTTGCTGAGATTTCAGCAAACTAGTAGTTTTTTGGAAGCTTGGCAACCCCTTTAAAACGAAAGTGTTTTTCGCCAGTCTCTGCATGGGGTACTTCAGGAGGAAACAAACCATAGATATAGAAGTTAGAACTACTTCATTTGGTCAAGTTTCAAGGAGCTAGCACAAACCGTGTTTGATTTAGAGTTTCAAACACATCTATCTATATAGCAGAAAACAGAGTGAAACCTAAAAATTCAAAGTGTTACTGGAAACGAACGCTTGAACCTAGAAGAGTGAAAATTGGGCAGCCAAGTGGGCTTAGTGAACTGATCATTACCACCAAGTATCATCAAGATTTGGTGAAAAAATGGTTGCTGAGATTTCAGCAAACTAGTAGTTTTTTGGAAGCTTGGCAACCCCTTTCAAACGAAAGTGTTCTTTGCCAGTCTCTGCATGGGGTACTTCAAGAGGAAACAAACCATAGAGATAGAAGTTAGAACTACTTCATTTTGTCAAGTTTCACGGAGCTAGCACAAACCGTGTTTGATTTAGAGTTTCAAACACATCTATCTATATAGCAGAAAACAGAGTGAAACCTAAAAATTCAAACTGTTACTGGAAACGAACGCTTGAACCTAGAAGAGTGAAAGTTGGGCAGCCAAGTGGGATTAGTGAACTGATCATTACCACCAAGTATCATCAAGATTTGGTGAAAAAATGTTTGCTGAGATTTCAGCAAACTAGTAGTTTTTTGGAAGCTTGGCAACCCCTTTCAAACGAAAGTGTTCTTCGCCAGTCTCTGCATGGGGTACTTCAAGAGGAAACAAACCATAGAGATAGAACTTAGAACTACTTCATTTTGTCAAGTTTCACGGAGCTAGCACAAACCGTGTTTGATTTAGAGTTTCAAACACATCTATCTATATAGCAGAAAACAGAGTGAAACCTAAAAATTCAAACTGTTACTGGAAACGAACGCTTGAACCTAGAAGAGTGAAAGTTGGGCAGCCAAGTGGGCTTAGTGAACTGATCATTACCACCAAGTATCATCAAGATTTGGTGAAAAAATGTTTGCTGAGATTTCAGCAAACTAGTAGTTTTTTGGAAGCATGGCAACCCCTTTCAAACGAAAGTGTTTTTCGCCAGTTTCTGCATGGGGTACTTCAAGAGGAAAAAAACCATAGAGATAGAACTTAGAACTACTTCATTTTGTCAAGTTTCAAGGAGCTAGCACAAACCGTGTTTGATTTAGAGTTTCAAACACATCTATCTATATAGCAGAAAACAGAGTGAAACCTAAAAATTCAAAGTGTTACTGGAAACGAACGCTTGAACCTAGAAGAGTGAAAATTGGGCAGCCAAGTGGGCTTAGTGAACTGATCATTACCACCAAGTATCATCAAGATTTGGTGAAAAAATGTTTGCTGAGATTTCAGCAAAAGAGTAGTTTTTTGGAAGCTTGGCAACCCCTTTCAAACGAAAGTGTTCTTCGCCAGTCTCTGCATGGGGTACTTCAAGAGGAAACAAACCATAGAGATAGAACTTAGAACTACTTCATTTTGTCAAGATTCACGGAGCTAGCACAAACCGTGTTTGATTTAGAATTCCAAACACAGCTATCTATGTTGGAGAAAACAGAGTGAAACCTAAAAATTCAAACAGTCACTGGAAACGAAAGCTTCAACCTAGAAGAATAAAATTTGGGCAGCCAAGTGGGATTAGTGAACTGATCATTACCACCAAGTATCATCAAGATTTGGTGAAAAAATGTTTGCTGAGATTTCAGCAAACTAGTAGTTTTTTCGAAGCTTGGCAACCCCTTTAAAATGAAAGTGTTTTTCGCCAGTCTCTGCATGGGGTACTTCAAGAGGAAAAAAACCATAGAGATAGAAATAACAACTACTTCATTTTGTCAAGTTTCAAGGAGCTAGCACAAACCGTGTTTGATTTAGAGTTTCAAAGACATCTATCTATATAGCAGAAAACAGAGTGAAACCTAAAAATTCAAAGTGTTACTGGAAACGAACGCTTGAACCTAGAAGAGTGAAAATTGGGCAGCCAAGTGGGCTTAGTGAACTGATCATTACCACCAAGTATCATCAAGATTTGGTGAAAAAATGGTTGCTGAAATTTCAGCAAACTAGTAGTTTTTTGGAAGCTTGGCAACCCCTTTCAAACGAAAGTGTTCTTTGCCAGTCTCTGCATGGGGTACTTCAAGAGGAAACAAACCATAGAGATAGAACTTAGAACTACTTCATTTTGTCAAGTTTCAGGGAGCTAGCACAAACCGTGTTTGATTTAGAGTTTCAAACACATCTATCTATATAGCAGAAAACAGAGTGAAACCTAAAAATTCAAACTGTTACTGGAAACGAACGCTTGAACCTAGAAGATTGAAAGTTGGGCAGCCAAGTGGGATTAGTGAACTGATCATTACCTCCAAGTATCATCAAGATTTGGTGAAAAAATGTTTGCTGAGATTTCAGCAAACTAGTAGTTTTTTGGAAGCTTGGCAACCCCTTTCAAACGAAAGTGTTCTTCGCCAGTCTCTGCATGGGGTACTTCAAGAGGAAACATACCATAGAGATAGAACTTAGAACTACTTCTTTTTGTCAAGTTTCACGGAGCTAGCACAAACCGTGTTTTATTTAGAGTTTCAAACACATCTATCTATATAGCAGAAAACAGAGTGAAACCTAAAAATTCAAAGTGTTACTGGAAACGAACGCTTGAACCTAGAAGAGTGAAAATTGGGCAGCCAAGTGGGCTTAGTGAACTGATCATTACCACCAAGTATCATCAAGATTTGGTGAAAAAATGTTTGCTGAGATTTCAGCAAACGAGTAGTTTTTTGGAAGCTTGGCAACCCCTTTCAAACGAAAGTGTTCTTCGCCAGTCTCCGCATGGGGTACTTCAAGAGGAAACAAACCATAGAGATAGAACTTAGAACTACTTCATTTTGTCAAGTTTCACGGAGCTAGCACAAACCGTGTTTGATTTAGAATTCCAAACACAGCTATCTATGTTGGAGAAAACAGATTGAAACATAAAAATCCAAACAGTCACTGGAAACGAAAGCTTCAACCTAGAAGAATAAAATTTGGGCAGCCAAGTGGGATTAGTGAACTGATCATTACCACCAAGTATCATCAAGATTTGGTGAAAAAAAGGTTGCTGAGATTTCAGCAAACTAGTAGTTTTTTCGAAGCTTGGCAACCCCTTTAAAACGAAAGTGTTTTTCGCCAGTCTCTGCATGGGGTACTTCAAGAGGAAAAATACCATAGAGATAGAACTAACAACTACTTCATTTTGTCAAGTTTCAAGGAGCTAGCACAAACCGTGTTTGATTTAGAGTTTCAAACACATCTATCTATATAGCAGAAAACAGAGTGAAACCTAAAATTTCAAAGTGTTACTGGAAACTAACGCTTGAACCTAGAAGAGTAAAAATTGGGCAGCCAAGTGGGCTTAGTGAACTGATCATTACCACCAAGTATCATCAAGTTTTGGTGAAAAAATGGTTGCTGAGATTTCAGCAAACTAGTAGTTTTTTGGAAGCTTGGCAACCCCTTTCAAACGAAAGTGTTTTTCGCCAGTCTCTGCATGGGGTACTTCAAGAGGAAACAAACCATAGAGATAGAACTTAGAACTACTTCATTTGGTCAAGTTTCAAGGAGCTAGCACAAACCGTGTTTGATTTAGAGTTTCAAACACATCTATCTATATAGCAGAAAACAGAGTGAAACCTAAAAATTCAAAGTGTTACTGGAAACGAACGCTTGAACCTAGAAGAGTGAAAATTGGGCAGCCAAGTGGGCTTAGTGAACTGATCATTACCACCAAGTATCATCAAGATTTGGTGAAAAAATGTTTGCTGAGATTTCAGCAAAAGAGTAGTTTTTTGGAAGCTTGGCAACCCCTTTCAAACGAAAGTGTTCTTCGCCAGTCTCTGCATGGGGTACTTCAAGAGGAAACAAACCATAGAGATAGAACTTAGAACTACTTCATTTTGTCAAGTTTCACGGAGCTAGCACAAACCGTGTTTGATTTAGAATTCCAAACACAGCTATCTATGTTGGAGAAAACAGAGTGAAACCTAAAAATTCAAACAGTCACTGGAAACGAAAGCTTCAACCTAGAAGAATAAAATTTGGGCAGCCAAGTGGGATTAGTGAACTGATCATTACCACCAAGTATCATCAAGATTTGGTGAAAAAATGTTTGCTGAGACTTCAGCAAACTAGTAGTTTTTTCGAAGCTTGGCAACCCCTTTAAAATGAAAGTGTTTTTCGCCAGTCTCTGCATGGGGTACTTCAAGAGGAAAAAAACCATAGAGATAGAACTAACAACTACTTCATTTTGTCAAGTTTCAAGGAGCTAGCACAAACCGTGTTTGATTTAGAGTTTCAAAGACATCTATCTATATAGCAGAAAACAGAGTGAAACCTAAAAATTCAAAGTGTTACTGGAAACGAACGCTTGAACCTAGAAGAGTGAAAGTTGGGCAGCCAAGTGGGATTAGTGAACTGATCATTACCACCAAGTATCATCAAGATTTGGTGAAAAAATGTTTGCTGAGATTTCAGCAAACTAGTAGTTTTTTGGAAGCATGGCAACCCCTTTCAAACGAAAGTGTTTTTCGCCAGTTTCTGCATGGGGTATTTCAAGAGGAAACAAACCATAGAGATAGAACTTAGAACTACTTTATTTTGTCAAGTTTCAAGGAGCTAGCACAAACCGTGTTTGATTTAGAGTTTCAAACACATCTATCTATATAGCAGAAAACAGAGTGAAACCTAAAAATTCAAACTGTTACTGGAAACGAACGCTTGAACCTAGAAGAGTGAAAGTTGGGCAGCCAAGTGGGATTAGTGAACTGATCATTACCACCAAGTATCATCAAGATTTGGTGAAAAAATATTTGCTGAGATTTCAGCAAACTAGTAGTTTTTTGGAAGCTTGGCAACCCCTTTAAAACGAAAGTGTTTTTTCGCCAGTCTCTGCATGGGTTACTTCAGGAGGAAACAAACCATAGAGATAGAACTTAGAACTACTTCATTTGGTCAAGTTTCAAGGAGCCAGCACAAACCGTGTTTGATTTAGAGTTTCAAACACATCTATCTATATAGCAGAAAACAGAGTGAAACCTAAAAATTCAAAGTGTTACTGGAAACGAACGCTTGAACCTAGAAGAGTGAAAATTGGGCAGCCAAGTGGGCTTAGTGAACTGATCATTAGCACCAAGTATCATCAAGATTTGGTGAAAAAATGGTTGCTGAGATTTCAGCAAACTAGTAGTTTTTTGGAAGCTTGGCAACCCCTTTCAAACGAAAGTGTTCTTTGCCAGTCTCTGCATGGGGTACTTCAAGAGGAAACAAACCATAGAGATAGAACTTAGAACTACTTCATTTTGTCAAGTTTCAGGGAGCTAGCACAAACCGTGTTTGATTTAGAGTTTCAAACACATCTATCTATATATCAGAAAACAGAGTGAAACCTAAAAATTCAAACTGTTACTGGAAACGAACGCTTGAACCTAGAAGATTGAAAGTTGGGCAGCCAAGTGGGATTAGTGAACTGATCATTACCACCAAGTATCATCAAGATTTGGTGAAAAAATGGTTTGCTGAGATTTCAGCAAACTAGTAGTTTTTGGAAGCTTGGCAACCCCTTTCAAACGAAAGTGTTCTTCGCCAGTCTCTGCATGGGGTACTTCAAGAGAAAACATACCATAGAGATAGAACTTAGAACTACTTCATTTTGTCAAGTTTCACGGAGCTAGCACAAACCGTGTTTGATTTAGAGTTTCAAACACATCTATCTATATAGCAGAAAACAGAGTGAAACCTAAAAATTCAAAGTGTTACCTGAAACGAACGCTTGAACCTAGAAGAGTGAAAATTGGGCAGCCAAGTGGGCTTAGTGAACTGATCATTACCACCAAGTATCATCAAGATTTGGTGAAAAAATGGTTGCTGAGATTTCAGCAAACTAGTAGTTTTTTGGAAGCTTGGCAACCCCTTTCAAACGAAAGTGTTTCTTTGCCAGTCTCTGCATGGGGTACTTCAAGAGGAAACAAACCATAGAGATAGAACTTAGAACTACTTCATTTGTCAAGTTTCACGGAGCTAGCACAAACCGTGTTTGATTTAGAGTTTCAAACACATCTATCTATATAGCAGAAAACAGAGTGAAACCTAAAAATTCAAACTGTTACTGGAAACGAACGCTTGAACCTAGAAGAGTGAAAGTTTGGGCAGCCAAGTGGGCTTAGTGAACTGATCATTACCACCAAGTATCATCAAGATTTGGTGAAAAAATGTTTGCTGAGATTTCAGCAAACTAGTAGTTTTTTGGAAGCATGGCAACACCTTTCAAACGAAAGTGTTTTTCGCCAGTTTCTGCATGGGGTACTTCAAGAGGAAACAAACCATAGAGATAGAACTTAGAACTACTTCATTTGGTCAAGTTTCACGGAGCTAGCACAAACCGTGTTTGATTTAGAGTTTCAAACACATCTATCTATATAGCAGAAAACAGAGTGAAACCTAAAAATTCAAACTGTTACTGGAAACGAACGCTTGAACCTAGAAGAATAAAATTTGGGCAGCCAAGTGGGATTAGTGAACTGATCATTACCACCAAGTATCATCAAGATTTGGTGAAAAAATGTTTGCTGAGACTTCAGCAAACTAGTAGTTTTTTCGAAGCTTGGCAACCCCTTTAAAATGAAAGTGTTTTCGCCAGTCTCTGCATGGGGTACTTCAAGAGGAAAAAAACCATAGAGATAGAACTAACAACTACTTCATTTTGTCAAGTTTCAAGGAGCTAGCACAAACCGTGTTTGATTTAGAGTTTCAAAGACATCTATCTATATAGCAGAAAACAGAGTGAAACCTAAAATTCAAAGTGTTACTGGAAACGAACGCTTGAACCTAGAAGAGTGAAAGTTGGGCAGCCAAGTGGGATTAGTGAAACTGATCATTACCACCAAGTATCATC
This sequence comes from Callospermophilus lateralis, assembly GCF_048772815.1. Taxonomy (NCBI): domain Eukaryota; kingdom Metazoa; phylum Chordata; class Mammalia; order Rodentia; family Sciuridae; genus Callospermophilus; species Callospermophilus lateralis. The sequence continues at coordinate 14,305 of NW_027511846.1, forward strand.
AAGATTTGGTGAAAAATGTTTGCTGAGATTTCAGCAAACTAGTAGTTTTTTGGAAGCATGGCAACCCCTTTCAAACGAAAGTGTTTTTCGCCAGTTTCTGCATGGGGTATTTCAAGAGGAAACAAACCATAGAGATAGAACTTAGAACTACTTTATTTTGTCAAGTTTCAAGGAGCTAGCACAAACCGTGTTTGATTTAGAGTTTCAAACACATCTATCTATATAGCAGAAAACAGAGTGAAACCTAAAAATTCAAACTGTTACTGGAAACGAACGCTTGAACCTAGAAGAGTGAAAGTTGGGCAGCCAAGTGGGATTAGTGAACTGATCATTACCACCAAGTATCATCAAGATTTGGTGAAAAAAATATTTGCTGAGATTTCAGCAAACTAGTAGTTTTTTGGAAGCTTGGCAACCCCTTTAAAACGAAAGTGTTTTTCGCCAGTCTCTGCATGGGTTACTTCAGGAGGAAACAAACCATAGAGATAGAACTTAGAACTACTTCATTTGGTCAAGTTTCAAGGAGCCAGCACAAACCGTGTTTGATTTAGAGTTTCAAACACATCTATCTATATAGCAGAAAACAGAGTGAAACCTAAAAATTCAAAGTGTTACTGGAAACGAACGCTTGGAACCTAGAAGAGTGAAAATTGGGCAGCCAAGTGGGCTTAGTGAACTGATCATTAGCACCAAGTATCATCAAGATTTGGTGAAAAAATGGTTGCTGAGATTTCAGCAAACTAGTAGTTTTTTGGAAGCTTGGCAACCCCTTTCAAACGAAAGTGTTCTTTGCCAGTCTCTGCATGGGGTACTTCAAGAGGAAACAAACCATAGAGATAGAACTTAGAACTACTTCATTTTGTCAAGTTTCAGGGAGCTAGCACAAACCGTGTTTGATTTAGAGTTTCAAACACATCTATCTATATATCAGAAAACAGAGTGAAACCTAAAAATTCAAACTGTTACTGGAAACGAACGCTTGAACCTAGAAGATTGAAAGTTGGGCAGCCAAGTGGGATTAGTGAACTGATCATTACCACCAAGTATCATCAAGATTTGGTGAAAAAATGTTTGCTGAGATTTCAGCAAACTAGTAGTTTTTTGGAAGCTTGGCAACCCCTTTCAAACGAAAGTGTTCTTCGCCAGTCTCTGCATGGGGTACTTCAAGAGAAAAACATACCATAGAGATAGAACTTAGAACTACTTCATTTCAAGTTTCAAGGAGCTAGCGCTAACCGTGTTTGATTTAGAGTTTCAAACATATCTATCTATATAGCACAAATCAGAGTGAAACATAAAAATTCAAAGTGTTACTGGAAACGAACGCTTGAACCTAGAAGAGTGAAAATTGGGCAGCCAAGTGGGCTTAGTGAACTGATCATTACCACCAAGTATCATCAAGATTTGGTGAAAAAATTGTTGCTGAGATTTCAGCAAACTAGTAGTTTTTTGTAAGCTTGGCAACCCCTTTCAAACGAAAGTGTTCTTCGCCAGTCTCTGCACGGGGTACTTCAAGAGGAAGCAAACCATAGAGATAGAACTTAGAACTACTTCATTTGGTCAAGTTTCAAGGAGCTAGCACAAACCGTGTTTGATTTAGAGTTTCAAACACATCTATCTATATTGCAGAAAACAGAGTGAAACCTATAAATTCAAAGTGTTACTGGAAACGAACGCTTGAACCTAGAAGAGTGAAAGTTGGGCAGCCAAGTGGGATTAGTGAACTGATCATTACCACCAAGTATCATCAAGATTTGGTGAAAAAATGTTTGCTGAGATTTCAGCAAACTAGTAGTTTTTTGGTAGCTTGGCAACCCCTTTCAAACGAAAGTGTTCTTCGCCAGTCTCTGCATGGGGTACTTCAAGAGGAAACAAACCACAGAGATAGAACTTAGAACTACTTCATTTTGTCAAGTTTCACGGAGCTAGCACAAACCGTGTTTGATTTAGAGTTTCAAACACATCTATCTATATAGCAGAAAACAGAGTGAAACCTAAAAATTCAAACTGTTACTGGAAACGAACGCTTGAACCTAGAAGAGTGAAAGTTGGGCAGCCAAGTGGGATTAGTGAACTGATAATTACCACCAAGTATCATCAAGATTTGGTGAAAAAATGTTTGCTGAGATTTCAGCAAACTAGTAGTTTTTTGGAAGCATGGCAACCCCTTTCAAACGAAAGTGTTTTTCGCCTGTTTCTGCATGGGGTACTTCAAGAGGAAACAAACCATAGAGATAGAACTTAGAACTACTTCATTTTGTCAAGTTTCAAGGAGCTAGCACAAACCGTGTTTGATTTAGAGTTTCAAACACATCTATCTATATAGCAGAAAACAGAGTGAAACCTAAAAATTCAAAGTGTTACTGGAAACGAACGCTTGAACCTAGAAGAGTGAAAATTGGGCAGCCAAGTGGGCTTAGTGAACTGATCATTACCACCAAGTATCATCAAGATTTGGTGAAAAAATATTTGCTGAGATTTCAGCAAACTAGTAGTTTTTTGGAAGCTTGGCAACCCCTTTAAAACGAAAGTGTTTTTTGCCAGTCTCTGCATGGGGTACTTCAAGAGGAAACAAACCATAGAGATACAACTTAGATCTACTTCATTTGGTCAAGTTTCAAGGAGCTAGCGCAAACCGTGTTTGATTTAGAGTTTCAAACATATCTATCTATATAGCAGAAAACAAAGTGAAACATAAAAATTCAAAGTGTTACTGGAAACGAACGCTTGAACCTAGAAGAGTGAAAATTGGGCAGCCAAGTGGGCTTAGTGAACTGATCATTACCACCAAGTATCATCAAGATTTGGTGAAAAAATTGTTGCTGAGATTTCAGCAAACTAGTAGTTTTTTGTAAGCTTGGCAACCCCTTTCAAACGAAAGTGTTCTTCGCCAGTCTCTGCATGGGGTACTTCAAGAGGAAACAAACCATAGAGATAGAACTTAGAACTACTTCATTTGGTCAAGTTTCAAGGAGCTAGCACAAACCGTGTTTGATTTAGAGTTTCAAACACATCTATCTATATAGAAGAAAACAGAGTGAAACCTAAAAATTCAAAGTGTTACTGGAAACGAACGCTTGAACCTAGAAGAGTGAAAGTTGGGCAGCCAAGTGGGATTAGTGAACTGATCATTACCACCAAGTATCATCAAGATTTGGTGAAAAAAATGTTTGCTGAGATTTCAGCAAACTAGTAGTTTTTTGGAAGCATGGCAACCCCTTTCAAACGAAAGTGTTTTTCGCCAGTTTCTGCATGAGGTACTTCAAGAGGAAACAAACCATAGAGATAGAACTTAGAACTACTTCATTTTGTCAAGTTTCAAGGAGCTAGCACAAACCGTGTTTGATTTAGAGTTTCAAACACATCTATCTATATAGCAGAAAACAGAGTGAAACCTAAAAATTCAAAGTGTTACTGGAAACGAACGCTTGAACCTAGAAGAGTGAAAATTGGGCAGCCAAGTGGCCTTAGTGAACTGATCATTACCACCAAGTATCATCAAGTTTTGGTGAAAAAATGTTTGCTGAGATTTCAGCAAACGAGTAGTTTTTTGGAAGCTTGGCAACCCCTTTCAAACGAAAGTGTTCTTCGCCAGTCTCTGCATGGAGTACTTCAAGAGGAAACAAACCATAGAGATAGAACTTAGATCTACTTCATTTTGTCAAGTTTCACGGAGCTAGCACAAACCGTGTTTGATTTAGAGTTTCAAACACATCTATCTATATAGCAGAAAACAGAGTGAAACCTAAAAATTCAAACTGTTACTGGAAACGAACTCTTGAACCTAGAAGAGTGAAAGTTGCGCAGCCAAGTGGGATTAGTGAACTGATCATTACCACCAAGTATCATCAAGATTTGGTGAAAAAATTGTTGCTGAGATTTCAGCAAACTAGTAGTTTTTTGTAAGCTTGGCAACCCCTTTCAAACGAAAGTGTTCTTCGCCAGTCTCTGCACGGGGTACTTCAAGAGGAAGCAAACCATAGAGATAGAACTTAGAACTACTTCATTTGGTCAAGTTTCAAGGAGCTAGCACAAACCGTGTTTGATTTAGAGTTTCAAACACATCTATCTATATTGCAGAAAACAGAGTGAAACCTATAAATTCAAAGTGTTACTGGAAACGAACGCTTGAACCTAGAAGAGTGAAAGTTGGGCAGCCAAGTGGGATTAGTGAACTGATCATTACCACCAAGTATCATCAAGATTTGGTGAAAAAATGTTTGCTGAGATTTCAGCAAACTAGTAGTTTTTTGGTAGCTTGGCAACCCCTTTCAAACGAAAGTGTTCTTCGCCAGTCTCTGCATGGGGTACTTCAAGAGGAAACAAACCACAGAGATAGAACTTAGAACTACTTCATTTTGTCAAGTTTCACGGAGCTAGCACAAACCGTGTTTGATTTAGAGTTTCAAACACATCTATCTATATAGCAGAAAACAGAGTGAAACCTAAAAATTCAAACTGTTACTGGAAACGAACGCTTGAACCTAGAAGAGTGAAAGTTGGGCAGCCAAGTGGGATTAGTGAACTGATAATTACCACCAAGTATCATCAAGATTTGGTGAAAAAATGTTTGCTGAGATTTCAGCAAACTAGTAGTTTTTTGGAAGCATGGCAACCCCTTTCAAACGAAAGTGTTTTTCGCCAGTTTCTGCATGGGGTACTTCAAGAGGAAACAAACCATAGAGATAGAACTTAGAACTACTTCATTTTGTCAAGTTTCAAGGAGCTAGCACAAACCGTGTTTGATTTAGAGTTTCAAACACATCTATCTATATAGCAGAAAACAGAGTGAAACCTAAAAATTCAAAGTGTTACTGGAAACGAACGCTTGAACCTAGAAGAGTGAAAATTGGGCAGCCAAGTGGGCTTAGTGAACTGATCATTACCACCAAGTATCATCAAGATTTGGTGAAAAAATGTTTGCTGAGATTTCAGCAAACGAGTAGTTTTTTGGAAGCTTGGCTACCCCTTTCAAACGAAAGTGTTCTTCGCCAGTCTCTGCATGGGGTACTTCAAGAGGAAACAAACCATAGAGATAGAACTTAGAACTACTTCATTTTGTCAAGTTTCACGGAGCTAGCACAAACCGTGTTTGATTTAGAATTCCAAACACAGCTATCTATGTTGGAGAAAACAGAGTGAAACCTAAAAATTCAAACTGTTACTGGAAACGAACGCTTGAACCTAGAAGAGTGAAAGTTGGGCAGCCAAGTGGGATTAGTGAACTGATCATTACCACCAAGTATCATCAAGATTTGGTGAAAAAATGTTTGCTGAGATTTCAGCAAACTAGTAGTTTTTTGGAAGCATGGCAACCCCTTTCAAACGAAAGTGTTATTCGCCAGTTTCTGCATGGGGTACTTCAAGAGGAAACAAACCATAGAGATAGAACTTAGAACTACTTCATTTTGTCAAGTTTCAAGGAGCTAGCACAAACCGTGTTTGATTTAGAGTTTCAAACACATCTATCTATATAGCAGAAAACAGAGTGAAACCCAAAAATTCAAAGTGTTACTGGAAACGAACGCTTGAACCTAGAAGATTGAAAGTTGTGCAGCCAAGTGGGATTAGTCAACTGATCATTACCACCAAGTATCATCAAGATTTGGTGAAAAAATGTTTGCTGAGATTTCAGCAAACTAGTAGTTTTTTGGAAGCTTGGCAACCCCTTTAAAACGAAAGTGTTTTTCGCCAGTCTCTGCATGGGGTACTTCAAGAGGAAACAAACCATAGAGATAGAACTTAGATCTACTTCATTTCGTCAAGTTTCAAGGAGCTAGCGCAAACCGTGTTTGATTTAGAGTTTCAAACATATCTATCTATATAGCAGAAAACAGAGTGAAACATAAAAATTCAAAGTGTTACTGGAAACGAACGCTTGAACCTAGAAGAGTGAAAATTGTGCAGCCAAGTGGGCTTAGTGAACTGATCATTACCACCAAGTATCATCAAGATTTGGTGAAAAAATTGTTGCTGAGATTTCAGCAAACTAGTAGTTTTTTGTAAGCTTGGCAACCCCTTTCAAACGAAAGTGTTCTTCGCCAGTCTCTGCATGGGGTACTTCAAGAGGAAACAAACCATAGAGATAGAACTTAGAACTACTTCATTTGGTCAAGTTTCAAGGAGCTAGCACAAACCGTGTTTGATTTAGAGTTTCAAACACATCTATCTATATTGCAGAAAACAGAGTGAAACCTAAAAATTCAAAGTGTTACTGGAAACGAACGCTTGAACCTAGAAGAGTGAAAGTTGGGCAGCCAAGTGGGATTAGTGAACTGATAATTACCACCAAGTATC